>NW_027174566.1:900000-1098875 GCF_000390325.3 Nicotiana tomentosiformis
TTCCTTAGGTCGTTTTTGATTGTCCGGAAAATTTTTAGGCGATCCGGCTCCGGGGGCCCGACATACTCGGAAGGCGTGGGCGATAGAACACAAAAATATGGGAATCGGGCGGAATTCTAGTTGTTTGGCCAAAAAATGCAAAAAATAAGGAACGATCATGGCGAGGCAGTGACTATGGTTCCTTAGGTCCTAATTGATGGCCCAAAATTTTTTTAGGCGATCCGAGTCCGGCGGCCCGGCCCACTCGGAAGGCGTGGGCAATAGCACACAAAAATATGGTAATCGAGCGAAATTCTAGTTTTTTGGCCAAAAAACGCAATAAATGAGGAACGATCATGGCGGGCCGGCGACTATGGTTCCTTAGGTCATATTTGATAGTCCGGAAAAATTTTAGGCGATCGGGGTCCAAGGCTCCCGGGACCACTCGGAAGGCGTAAGCTATAGCACACGAAAATATGCAAATCGCGCGGAGTTCTAGTTTTTTGGCCAACAAATGCAAAGCATTTGGAACGATCATGGTGGGGCAGTGACTATGGTACCTTAGGTCGTATTTGATAGTCCGGAAATATTTTAGGCGATCAGGGTCCGCGGCTCCCCGGACCACTTGGAAGGCGTGGGTATGGCACACGAAAATATGGGAATCGGGCGTAATTCTAGTTTTTTGGCCGAAAAATGCAAAAAATGAGAAACGATGACGGCGGGGAGGTTATTATGGTTCCTTAGGTCGTATTTGACTGCCCGGAAATTTTTTAGGCGATCAGGGTCCGGGGGTCCCAGAACCACTGGGAAGGGTGGGCAATAGCACATAAAAATATTATAATCGGGCAGAATTCTTGTTTTTTCGCCGAAAAACACAACAAATGAGGAATGATCATGGCTGGGCGGTGACTATGGTTCCTTAGGTCATATTTGATAGTCCAGAAAAATTTTAGGCGATAGGGGTCCTGAGGTCCCGGGACCACTCGGAAGGTGTGTGCTATAACACACGAAAATATGGAGACGCGCGGAATTCTAGTTGTTTGGCTGAAAAACACAAAAAATGATGAACGATCATGGTGTCGCGGATACTATGGTTCCTTAGGTAGTATTTGATAGTGCGGAAAAATTTTAGGCGATAGGGGTCCGGAGGTCCCGGGACCACTCGGAAGGCGTAAGCTATGCACACGAAAATATGCAAATCGCGCAGAGTTCTAGTTTTTTGGCCAACAAATGCAAAGCATTTGGAACGATCATGGTGGGGCGGTGACTATGGTACCTTAGGTCATATTTGATAGTCCGGAAAAATTTTAGGCGATCAGGGTCCGCGGCTCCCCGGACCACTTGGAAGGCGTGGGTATAGCACACGAAAATATGGGAATCGGGCGTAATTCTAGTTTTTTGGTCGAAAAATGCAAAAAATGAGAAACGATGACGGCGGGGAGGTTACTATGGTTCCTTAGGTCGTATTTGACGGCCCGGAAATTTATTAGGCGATCGGGGTCCGGGGGTCCCGGAACCACTAGGAAGGGTGGGCAATAGCACATAAAAATATTGTAATCGGGCAGAATTCTAGTTTTTTCGCCGAAAAACGCAACAAATGAGGAATGATCATGGCTGGGCGGTGACTATGGTTCCTTAGGTCATATTTGATAGTCCAGAAAAATTTTAGGCGATAGGGGTCCTGAGGTCCCGGGACCACTCGGAAGGTGTGGGCTATAACACACAAAAATATGGAGACGCGCGGAATTCTAGTTGTTTGGCCGAAAAACGCAAAAAATGATGAACGATCATGGCGTCGCGGATACTATGGTTCCTTAGGTTGTATTTGATAGTCCGGAAATATTTTAGGCGATAGGGGTCCGGAGGTCCCGGAACCACTTGGAAGGTGTGGGCTATAACACATAAAAATATGGGAATCGCGTGGAATTCTAGTTGTTTGGCCGAAAAACGCAAAAAATAAGGAACGATCATGGCGGGACGGATACTATGGTTTCTTAGGTCGTATTTGATTACCCGGAAAAATTTTAGGCGATCGGGGTCCGCGGCTCTTGGCACCACTCGGAATGCGTGGGTATAGCACATGAAAATATGGGAATCGGGCGAAATTCTAGGTCTTTTTCAGTAACATGCAAAAAATATGGAAAGATCTTGGCAGGGCGGTGACTATGGTTCCTTTGGTCTTATTTGATAGTCCGGAAAAATATTAGGCGATAAGGGTCCGGAGGTCCCGGGACCACTCAGAAGGCGTGGGCTACAACACACAAAAATATGGGTATCGCGCGTAATTCTAGTTGTTTGGCCGAAAAACGCAAAAAATGAGGAACGATCATGGCGGGGCGGATACTATGGTTCCTTAGGTCATATTTGATGGCCAGGAAAATTTATAGGCGATCGGGGTCCGCGGCTCCCGGGACCACTCGGAATGCGTGGGTATTGCACACGAAAATATGGGAATCGAGCGGAATTCTAGTTTTTTGGCTGAAAAATGCAAAAGACAAGGAACGATCATGGAAGGGCGGTGACTGTGGTTCCTTAGGTCGTATTTGATAGTCGGGAAAATTATAGGCAATAGGGGTTCGGGGTTCCCGGGACCCCTTGGAAGGCGTGGGCTAAAGCACACGAAAATATGGAAATCGCACGGAATTCTAGTTTTTTGGCTGAAAAATGCAAAAGACTAGGAACGATCATGGCGGGGCGGTGACTAAGGTCGTATTTGATGGCCCAGAAAAATTTTAGGCGATAGGGGTCCAGAGGTCCCGGGACCACTCGGAAGGCGTGGGCTATAACACACAAAAATATGGGAATCGCGCGGAATTCTAGTTGTTTGGCCGAAAAATGCAAAAAATAAGGAACGATCATGGCGGAGCAGATACTATGGTTCCTTAGGTTGTATTTGATTGCCCGGAAAAATTTTAGGCGATCGGGGTCCGCGGCTCTTGGGACCACTCGGAATGCGTGGGTATAGCTCACAACAATATGGGAATCGGGTGAAATTCTAGGTCTTTTTCAGTAACATGCAAAAAATGTGGAAAGATCTTGCCAGGGCGGTGACTATGGTTCCTTTGGTCTTATTTGATAGTCCGAAAAAATATTAGGCGATAGGGGTCCGGAGGTCCCGGGACCACTCGGAAGGCGTGGGCTATAACACACAAAAATATGGGAATCGCGCGGAATTCTAGTTGTTTGGCCGAAAAACGCAAAAAATGTGGAATGATCATGGCAGGGCGGATACTATGGTTCCTTTGGTCGTATTTGTTAGTCCAAAAAATTTTAGGCGATAGGGGTCTGGAGGTCCCGAGACCACTCGGAAGGCGTGGGCTGTAACACACAAAAATATGAGAATCTTGCGGAATTCTAGTTGTTTGGCCGAAAAACGCAAAAAATGAGGAACAATCATGGCGGGGTGGTTACTATGGTTCTTTAGGTCGTATTTGATTGCCCGAAAAAATTTTAGGCGATCGGGGTCTGCGGCTCTTGGGACCACTCGGAATGCGTGGGTATAGCTCACAACAATATGGGAATCGGGTGAAATTCTAGGTCTTTTCAGTAACATGCAAAAAATGTGGAAAGATCTTGCCAGGGCGGTGACTATGGTTCCTTTGGTCTTATTTGATAGTCCGAAAAAATATTAGGCGATAGGGGTACGGAGGTCCCGGGACCACTCGGAAGGCGTGGGCTATAACACACAAAAATATGGGAATCGCTCGGTATTCTAGTTGTTTGGCCGAAAAACGCAAAAAATGTGGAATGATCATGGCAGGGCGGATACTATGGTTCCTTTGGTCGTATTTGTTAGTCCAAAAAATTTTAGGCGATAGGGGTCTGGAGGTCCCGAGACCACTCGGAAGGCGTGGGCTGTAACACACAAAAATATGAGAATCTTGCGGAATTCTAGTTGTTTGGCCGAAAAACGCAAAAAATGAGGAACAATCATGGCGGGGTGGTTACTATGGTTCTTTAGGTCGTATTTGATGGCCCGGAAAATTTTTAGGCGATCGGGGTCCGCGGCTCTTGGGACCACTCGGAATGCGTGGGTATAGCTCACGAAAAATGTGGAATGATCATGGCGGGGCGGATACTATGGTTCCTTTGGTCGTATTTGTTAGTCCGGAAAAATTTTAGGCGATAGGAGTCAGGAGGTCCCGGGACCACTCGGAAGGCGTGGGCTGTAAGACACAAAAATATGGGAATCTTGCAGAATTCTAGTTGTTTGGCCGAAAAACGCAAAAAATGAGGAACAATCATGGCGGGGTGGTTACTATGGTTCCTTAGGTCGTATTTGATGGTCCGGAAAATTTTTAGGCTATCGGGGTCCGCGGCTATTGGGACCACTCGGAATGCGTGGGTATAGCTCACGAAAATATGGGAATCGGGTGATATTCTAGGTCTTTTTCAGTAACATGCAAAAAATGTGGAAAGATCTTGGCAGGGCGGTGACTATGGTTCCTTTGGTCTTATTTGATAGTCCGGAAAAATATTAGGCGACAGGGGTCCGGAGGTCCCGGGATCACTCGGAAGGTGTGGGCTATAACACACAAAAATATGGGAATCGCGCGGAATTCTAGTTGTTTGGCCGAAAAATGCAAAAAATGTGGAACGATCATAGCGGGGCGGATACTATGGTTCCTTTGGTCGTATTTGTTAGTCCGGAAAAATTTTAGGCGATAGGGGTCAGGAGGTCCCGGGACCACTCGGAAGGCGTGGGCTGTAACACACAAAAATATGGGAATCGCGTGGAATTCTAGATGTTTGGCCGAAAAACGCAAAAAATGAGGAACAATCATGGCGGGGCAGATACTATGGTTCCTTAGGTCGTATTTGATGGCCTGGAAAAATTTTAGGCGATCGGGGTCCGCGGCTCCCGGGACCACTCGGAATGCGTGGGCATAGCACACGAAAATATGGGAATCGAGCGGAATTCTAGTTTTTTGGCTGAAAAATGCAAAAGACTAGGAACGATCATGGAAGGGCGGTGACTGTGGTTCCTTAGGTCATATTTGATAGTCGGCAAAATTTTAGGCGATAGGGGTTCGGGGTTCCCGGGACCCCTTGGAAGGCGTTGGCTAAAGCACACGAATATATGGAAATCGCGCAGAATTCTAGTTTTTTGGCTGAAAACCGCAAAAGACTAGGAACGATCATGGCGGGGCAGTGACTATGGTACCTTAGGTTGTATTTGATATTCCGGAAATTTTTAGGCGATCCGGCTCCGGGGGGCCCGACCGACTCGGAAGGCGTGGGCGATAGCACACAATAATATGGGTATCGGGCGGAATTCTATTTTTTTATGAGGAACGATCATGCCGAGGCAGTGACTATGGTTCCTTAGGTCCTAATTGATGGTCCGAAATTTTTTTAGGCAATCCCAGTCCGGCGGCCCGGCCCACTCGAAAGGCGTGGGCAATAGCACACAAAAATATGATAATCGAGCAAAATTCTAGTTTTTTGGCTGAAAAATGCAATAAATGAGGAACGATCATGGCGGGGCAGTGACTCTGGTTCCTTAGGTATTATTTGATGTCCCAGAAAATTTTAGGCGATCGGGGTCCACAGCTCCTGGGACCACTCGGAAGGCGTAAGCTATAGCACACGAAAATATGAAAATCGCGCGGAGTTCTAGTTTTTTGGCCGAAAAATGCAAAGCATTTGGAACGATCATGGTGGGGCGGTGACTATGCTACCTTAGGTCATATTTGATAGTCCGGAAAAATTTTAGGCGATCAGGGTCCGCGGCTCCCCGGACCACTTGGAAGGCGTGGGTATAGCACACGAAAATATGGGAATCGGACGTAATTCTAGTTTTTTGGCTGAAAAATGCAAAAAATGAGAAACGATGATGGCGGGGCGGTTACTATGGTTCCTTAGGTCGTATTTGATGGCCTGAAAAAATTTTAGGCGATCGGTGTCCGGGGGTCCCGGAACCACTGGGTAGGGTGGGCAATAGCACACAAAAATATTGTAATCGGGCGGAATTCTAGTTTTTTGGCCGAAAAACGCAACAAATGAGGAATAATCATGGATGGGCGGTGACTATGGTTCCTTAGGTCATATTTGATAGTCCAGAAAAATTTTAGGCGATAGGGGTCCTGAGTCCCGGGACCACTCGGAAGGTGTGGGCTATAACACACAAAAATATGGGAATCGCGCGGAATTCTAGTTGTTTGGCCGAAAAACGCAAAAAATAAGGAACGATCATGGCGGGGCGGATACTATGGTTCCTTAGGTCGTATTTGATTGCCCGGAAAAATTTTAGGCGATCAGGGTCCGCGGCTCTTGGGACCACTCGGAATGCGTGGGTATAGCACACGAAAATATGGGGATCGCGCGGAATTCTAGTTGTTTGGCTGAAAAACGCAAAAAATGAGGAACGATTATGGCGGAGCGGATACTATGGTTCCTTAGGTAGTATTTGATAGTCCGAAAAAATTTTAGGCGATAGGGGTCTGGAGGTCCCGGGACCACTCGGAAGGTGTGGGCTATAACACACCAAAATATGGGAATCCCGCGGAATTCTAGTTGTTTGGCCGAAAAACGCAAAAAATAAGGAACGATCATGGTTGGGCGGTGACTATGGTTCTTTAGGTCTTATTTGATAGTCTGGAAAAATTTTAGGCGATAGGGGTCCGGAGACCCGGGACCACTTGTAAGGCGTGGGTATAACGCACGAAAATATGGGAATCAGGCGTAATTCTAGTTTTTTGGCCGAAAAATGCAAAAAATGAGAAACGATCATGGCGGGAAGGTTACTATGGTTCCTTAGGTCGTATGTGATGGCCCGAAAAATTTTTAGGCGATCCGGGTTCGTGGCTCCCGGGACCACTCGGAGTGCGTGGGTATAGCACACGAAAATATGGGAATCGAGCGGAATTCTAGTTTTTTGGCTGAAAAATGCAAAAGACTAGGAACGATCATGGAAGGGCGGTGACTGTTGTTCCTTAGGTCGTATTTGATAGTCGGGAAATTTTAGGCGATAGGGGTTCGAGGCTCCCGGGACCCCTTGGAAGGCGTGGGCTAAAGCACACGAAAATATGAAAATCGAGCGGAATTCTAGTTTTTTGGCTGAAAAACGCAAAAGACTAGGAACGATCATGGCGGGGCGGTGACTATGGTTCCTAAGGTCGTATTTGATGGCCCGAAAAATTTTTAGGCGAAAGGGGTCCGGAGGTCCCGGGACCACTCGGAAGGCGTGGGCTATAACACACAAAAATATGGGAATCGCGCAGAATTCTAGTTGTTTGGCCGAAAAATGCAAAAAATAAGGAACGATCATGGCGGAGCGGATACTATGGTTCCTTAGGTCGTATTTGATTGCCCGGAAAAATTTTAGGCGATCAGGGTCCGCGGCTCTTGGGACCACTCGGAATGCGTGGGTATAGCACACGAAAATATGGGAATCGGGTGAAATTCTAGGTCTTTTTCAGTAACATGCAAAAAATGTGGAAAGATCTTGGTAGGGCGGTGACTATGGTTCCTTTGGTCTTATTTGATAGTCCGGAAAAATATTAGGCAATAGGGGTCCGGAGGTCCCGGGACCACTCGGAAGGCGTGGGCTGTAACACACAAAAATATGGGAATCGGGCGGAATTCTAGTTGTTTGGCCGAAAAACGCAAAAAATGAGGAACGATCATGGCGGGGTGGTTACTATGGTTCCTTAGGTTGTATTTGATGGCCCGGAAAATTTTTAGGCGATCGGGGTTCGGGATTCCCGGGACCCCTTGGAAGGCGTGGGCTAAAGCACACGAAAATATGGAAATTGCGCGGAATTCTAGTTTTTTGCCTGAAAAATGCAAAAGACTAGGAACGATCATGGCGGGGCGGATACTATGGTTCCTTAGGTCGTTTTTGTTAGTCCGGAAAAATTTTAGGCGATAGGGGTCAGGAGGTCCCGGGACCACTCGGAAGGCGTGGGCGATAGCACACAAATATATGGGAATCGGGCTGAATTCTAGTTGTTTGGCCGAAAAATGCAAAAAATGAGGAACGATAATGGCGAGGCGGTGACTATGGTTCCTTAGGTCCTAATTGATGGCCCGAAATGTTTTTAGGCGATCCGAGTCCGGCGGCCCGGCCCATTCGGAAGGCGTGGGAAATAGCACACAAAAATATGATAATCGAGCGGAATTCTAGTTTATTGGCTGAAAAACGCAATACATGAGGAACGATCATGGCGGGGCGGTGACTATGGTTCCTTAGGTCGTATTTGATGGCTCGACAAATTTTAGGCGATCAGGGTCCACGGCTTCCGGGACCACTCGGAAGGCGTAAGCTATAGCACACGAAAATATGCAAATCGCGCGGAGTTCTAGTTTTTTGGCCGAAAAATGCAAAGCATTTGGAACGATCATGGTGGGGCGGTGACTATGGTACCTTAGGTCGTATTTGATAGTCCGGAAAAATTTTAGGCGATCGGGGTCCGCGGCTCCCCGGACAACTTGGAAGGCGTGGGTATAGCACACGAAAATATGGGAATCGGGCGTAATTCTAGTTTTTTGGCCGAAAAATGCAAAAAATGAGGAACGATCCTGGCAGGGCGGTTACTATGGTTTCTTAGGTCGTATTTGATGGCCCGGTAAAATTTTAGGCGATCGGGGTCCGGGGGTCCCGGAACCACTTGGAAGGGTGGGCAATAGCACACAAAAATATTATAATCGGGCGGAATTCTAGTTTTTTGGCCGAATATCACAACAAATGAGGAATGATCATGGCTGGGCGGTGACTATTGTTCCTTAGGTCGTATTTGATAGTCCGGAAAAATTTTAGGCGATAGGGGTCTGGAGTTCCCGGGTTCACTTGGAAGGCGTGGGCTATAGGACACAAAAATATGGGAATCGCACGGAATTCTATTTTGTTTTCCGAAAAACGGAAAAAACTAGGAACGATCATGGCTGGGCGGTGACTATGGTTCCTTAGGTCTTATTTGATAGTCCGGAAAAAATTTTAGGCGATAGGGGTCGGGAGACCCGGGACCACTCGGAAGGCGTGGGCTATAACACACAAAAATATGGGATCGCGCGGAATTCTAGTTGTTTGGCCGAAAAACGCAAAAAATAAGGAACGATCATGGCGGGGCGGATACTATGGTTCCTTAGGTCGTATTTGATTGCCCGGAAAACTTTTCGGCGATCGGGGTCCGCGGCTCTTGGGACCACTCGGAATGCGTGGGTATAGCACACGAAAATAAGGGAATCGGGCGAAATTCTAGTTCTTTTTCAGTAACATGCAAAAAATGTGGAAAGATCTTGGCAGGGCGGTGACTATGGTTCCTTTGGTCTTATTTGATAGTCCGTAAAAATATTAGGCGATAGGGGTCCGGAGGTCCCTGGACCACTCGGAAGGCGTGGGCTATAACACACAAAAATGTGGGAATCGCGTGGAATTCTAGTTGTTTGGCCGAAAAACGCAAAAAATGAGGAACGATCATGCCGGGGCGGATACTATGGTTCCTTAGGTCGTATTTGATGTCCCAGAAATTTTTTAGGCGATCGGGGTCCGTAGCTCCCGGGACCACTCGGAATGCGTGGGTATAGCACACGAAAATATGGGAATCGAGCGGAATTCTAGTTTTTTGGCTGAAAAATGCAAAAGACAAGGAACGATCATGGAAGGGCGGTGACTGTGGTTCCTTAGGTCGTATTTGATAGTCGGGAAAATTTTAGGCGATAGGGGTTCGGGGTTCCCGGGACCCCTTGGAAGGCGTGGGCTAAAGCACACGAAAATATGGAAATCGCGCGGAATTCTAGTTTTATGGCTGAAAAACGCAAAAGACTAGGAACGATCATGGCGGGGCGGTGACTATGGTTCCTTAGGTCGTATTTGATAGCCCGGAAAAATATTAGGCGATAGGGGTCCGGAGGTCCCGTGGCCACTCGGAAGGCGTGGGCTATAACACACAAAAATATGGGAATCGCGCGGAATTCAAGTTGTTTGGCCGAAAAACGCAAAAAATGAGGAACGATCATGGCGGGGCGGATACTATTGTTCCTTAGGTCGTATTTGATGGCCCGGAAAATTTTTAGGCGATCGGGGTCCGCGGCTCCCGGGACCACTCGGAATGCGTGGGTATAGCACACGAAAATATGGGAATCGGGCGAAATTCTAGGTCTTTTTCAGTAACACGCAAAAAATGTGGAAAGATCTTGGCAGGGCGGTGACTATGGTTCCTTTGATCTTATTTGATAGTCCGGAAAAATTTTAGGCGATAGGGGTCCGAAGGTCCCGGGACCACTCGGAAGGCGTGGGCTATAACACGCAAAAATATGGGAATCGCGCGGAATTCAAGTTGTTTGGCCGAAAAACGCAAAAAATGAGGAACGATCATGGTGGGGCGGATACTATGGTTCCTTAGGTCGTATTTGATAGTCCGGAAAAATTTTAGGCGATAGGGGTCCGGAGGCCCCGGGACCACTCGGAAGGTGTGGGCTATAACACACAAAAATATGGGAATCGCGCGAAATTCTAGTTGTTTGGCCGAAAAACACAAAAAATGAGGAACGAACATGGCGAGGCGGATACTATGGTTCCTTAGGTCGTATTTGATTGCCCGGAAAAATTTTAGGCGATCGGGGTCCGCGGCTCTTGGGACCACTCGGAATGCGTGGGTATAGCACACGAAAATATGGGAATCGGGCGAAATTCTAGGTCTTTTTCAGTAACATGCAAAAAATGTGGAAAGATCTTGGCAGGGCGGTGACTATGGTTCCTTTGGTCTTATTTGATAGTCCGGAAAAATATTAGGCGATAGGGGTCCGGAGGTCCCGGGACCACTCGGAAGGCGTGGGCTATAACACACAAAAATATGGGAATCGCGCGGAATTCTAGTTGTTTGGCCGAAAAACGCAAAAAATGAGGAACGATCATGGCGGGGCGGATACTATGGTTCCTTAGGTCGTATTTGATAGTCCGGAAAAATTTTAGGCGATAGGGGTCAGGAGGTCCCGGGACCACTCGGAAGGCGTGGGCTATAACACACAAAAATATGGGAATCGCGCGGAATTCTAGTTGTTTGGCCGAAAAACGCAAAAAATGAGGAACGATCATGGCGGGGTGGTTACTATGGTTCCTTAGGTCGTATTTGATAGTCGGGAAAATTTAAGGCGATAGGGGTTCGGGGTTCCCCAGGACCCCTTGGAAGGAGTGGGCTAAAGCACAAGAAAACATGGAAATCGCGCGGAATTCTAGTTGTTTGGCTGAAAAACGCAAAAGACTAGGAACGATCATGGCGGGGCGGTGACTATGGTTCCTTAGGTCGTATTTGATAGTCCGGAAAAGTTTTAGGCGATAGGGGTCCGGAGGTCCTGGGACCACTCGGAAGGTGTGGGCTATAATACACAAAAATAAGGGAATCGCGCGGAATTCTAGTTGTTTGGCCGAAAAATGCAAAAATAAGGAACAACCATGGCGGGGCGGATACTATGGTTTCTTAGGTCGTATTTGATTGCCCAGAAAAATTTTAGGCGATCGGGGTCCGCGGCTCTTGGGACCACTCGGAATGCATGGGTATAGCACACGAAAATATGGGAATCGGGCGAAATTCTAGTTCTTTTTCAGTAACATGCAAAAAATGTGGAGAGATCTTGGCAGGGCGGTGACTATGGTTCCTTTGGTCTTATTTGATAGTCCGGAAAAATATTAGGCGATAGGGGTCCGGAGGTCCCGGGACCACTCGGAAGGCGTGGGCTATAACACACAAAAATGTGGGAATCGCGCGAAATTCTAGTTGTTTGGCCGAAAAATGCAAAAAATGAGGAACGATCATGGCGGGGCGGATACTATGGTTCCTTAGGTCGTATTTGATGGCCCGGAAAATTTTTAGGCGATCGGGGTCCGTGGCTCCCAGGACCACTCGGAATGCGTGGGTATAGCACACGAAAATATGGGAATCGAGCGAAATTCTAGGTCTTTTTCAGTAACATGCAAAAAATGTGGAAAGATCTTGGCAAGGCGGTGATTATTGTTCCTTTGGTCTTATTTGATAGTCCGGAAAAATATTAGGCGATAGGGGTCCGGAGGTCCCGTGGCCACTCGGAAGGCGTGGGCTATAACACACAAAAATATGGGAATCGCGCGGAATTCAAGTTGTTTGGCCGAAAAACGCAAAAAATGAGGAACGATCATGGCGGGGCGGATACTATTGTTCCTTAGGTCGTATTTGATGGCCCGGAAAATTTTTAGGCGATCGGGGTCCGCGGCTCCCGGGACCACTCGGAATGCGTGGGTATAGCACACGAAAATATGGGAATCGGGCGAAATTCTAGGTCTTTTTCAGTAACACGCAAAAAATGTGGAAAGATCTTGGCAGGGCGGTGACTATGGTTCCTTTGATCTTATTTGATAGTCCGGAAAAATATTAGGCGATAGGGGTCCGAAGGTCCCGGGACCACTCGGAAGGCGTGGGCAATAACACACAAAAATATGGGAATCGCGCGGAATTCTAGTTGTTTGGCCGAAAAACGCAAAAATTGAGGAACGATCATGGCGGGGCGGATACTATGGTTCCTTAGGTCGTATTTGATAGTCCGAAAAAATTTTAGGCGATAGGGGTCCGGAGGTCCCGGGACCACTCGGAAGGTGTGGGCTATAACACACAAAAATATGGGAATCGCGCGAAATATTAGGTGTTTTGCCCAAAAATGCAAAAAATAAGGAACGATCATGGCGAGGCGGATACTATGGTTCCTTAGGTCGTATTTGATTGCCCGGAAAAATTTTAGGCGATCGGGGTCCGCGGCTCTTGGGACCACTCGGAATGCGTGGGTATAGCACACGAAAATATGGGAATCGGGCGAAATTCTAGGTCTTTTTCAGTAACATGCAAAAAATAAGGAAAGATCTTGGCAGGGCGGTGACTATGGTTCCTTTGGCCTTATTTAATAGTCTGGAAAAATTTTAGGCGATAGGGGTCCGGAGGTCCAGGGACCACTCGAAAGGCGTGGGCTATAACA
This sequence comes from Nicotiana tomentosiformis, assembly GCF_000390325.3. Lineage (NCBI taxonomy): Eukaryota > Viridiplantae > Streptophyta > Magnoliopsida > Solanales > Solanaceae > Nicotiana > Nicotiana tomentosiformis. Next base: position 912,922 of record NW_027174566.1, read on the forward strand.
CACAAAAATATGGGAATCGCGCGGAATTCTAGTTGTTTGGCCGAAAAATGCAAAAAATAAGGAACGATCATGGCGGAGCGGATACTATGGTTCCTTAGGTCGTATTTGATTTCCCGGAAAAATTTTAGGAGATCGGGATCCGCGGCTCTTGGGACCACTCGGAATGCGTGGGTATAGCACACGAAAATATGGGAATCGGGTGAAATTCTAGGTCTTTTTCAGTAACATGCAAAAAATGTGGAAAGATCTTGGTAGGGCGGTGACTATGGTTCCTTTGGTCTTATTTGATAGTCCGGAAAAATATTAGGTGATAGGGGTCCGGAGGTCCCGGGACCACTCGGAAGGCGTGGGCTATAATACGCAAAAATATGGGAATCGCGCGGAATTCAAGTTGTTTGGCCGAAAAATGCAAAAAATGAGGAACGATCATGGCGGGGCGGATACTATGGTTCCTTAGGTCGTATTTGATGGCCCGGAAAATTTTTAGGCGATCGGGGTCCGCGGCCCCCGGGACCACTCGGAATGCGTGGGTATAGCACACGAAAATATGGGAATCGAGCGGAATTCTAGTTTTTTGGCAGAAAAATGCAAAAGACTAGGAACGGTCATGGAAGGGCGGTGACTGTGGTTCCTTAGGTCGTATTTGATAGTCGGGAAAATTTAAAGCGATAGGGGTTCGGGGTTCCCGGGACCCCTTGGAAGGCGTGGGCTAAAGCACACGAAAATATGGAAATCGCGCGGAATTCTAGTTTTTTGGCTGAAAAACGCAAAAGACTAGGAACGATCATGGTGGGGCGGTGTCTATGGTTCCTTAGGTCGTATTTGATGGCCCGGAAAAATTTTAGGCGATAGGGGTCCGGAGGTCCCGGGACCACTCGGAAGGTGTGGGCTATAATTCACAAAAATATGGGAATCGCGCGGAATTTTAGTTGTTTGGTCGAAGAATGCAAAAAATAAGGAACAATCATGGCGGGGTGGATACTATGGTTTCTTAGGTCGTATTCGATTGCCCGAAAAAATTTTAGGCGATCGGGGTCCGCGGCTCTTGGGACCACTCGGAATGCATGGGTATATCACACAAAAATATGGGAATCGGGCGAAATTCTAGTTCTTTTTCAGTAACATGCAAAAAATGTGGAGAGATCTTGGCAGGGCGGTGACTATGGTTCCTTTGGTCTTATTTGATAGTCCGGAAAAATATTAGGCGATAGGGGACGGAGGTCCCGGGACCACTCGGAAGGCGTGGGCTATAACACACAAAAATGTGGGAATCGCGCGAAATTCTAGTTGTTTGGCCGAAAAACGCAAAGAATGAGGAACGATCATGGCGGGGCGGATACTATGGTTCCTTAGGTCGTATTTGATGGCCCGAAAAAATTTTAGGCGATCGGGGTCCGCGGCTCTTGGGACCACTCGGAATGCGTGGGTATAGCACACGAAAATATGGGAATCGGGTGAAATTCTAGGTCTTTTTCAGTAACATGCAAAAAATGTGGAAAGATCTTGGTAGGGCGGTGACTATGGTTCCTTTGGTATTATTTGATAGTCCGGAAAAATTTTAGGCGATAGGGGTCCGGAGGTCCCGGGACCACTCGGAAGGCGTGGGCTATACACACAAAAATATGGGAATCGCGCGGAATTCTAGTTGTTTGGCCGAAAAATGCAAAAAATGTGGAACGATCATGGCGGGGCAGATACAATGGTTCCTTTGGTCATATTTGTTAGTCCGAAAAAATTTTATGCGATAGGGGTTAGGAGGTCCCGGGACCACTCGGAAGGCGTGGGCTGTAACACACAAAAATATGGGAATCGCGCGGAATTCTAGTTGTTTGGCCGAAAAACGCAAAAAATGAGGAATGATCATGGCGGGGTGGTTACTATGGTTCCTTAGGTCGTATTTGATGGCCCGGAAAATTTTTAGGCGATCGGGGTTCGGGGTTCCCGGGACCCCTTGGAAGGCGTGGGCTAAAGCACACGAAAATATGAAAATTGCGCGGAATTCTAGTTTTTTGGCTGAAAAATGCAAAAGACTAGGAACGATCATGGCGAGGCGGATACTATGGTTCCTTAGGTCATTTTTGTTAGTCCGGAAAAATTTTAGGCGATAGGGGTCAGGAGGTCCCGGGACCACTCGGAAGGCGTGGGCGATAACACACAAATATATGGGAATCGGGCTGAATTCTAGTTGTTTGGCCGAAAAATGCAAAAAATGAGGAACGATAATGGCGAGGCGGTGACTATGGTTTCTTAGGTCGTATTTGATGGCCCGGTAAAATTTTAGGCGATCGGGGTCCGGGGGTCCCGGAACCACTTGGAAGGGTGGGCAATAGCACACAAAAATATTATAATCGGGCGGAATTCTAGTTTTTTGGCCGAATATCACAACAAATGAGGAATGATCATGGCTGGGCGGTGACTATTGTTCCTTAGGTCGTATTTGATAGTCCGGAAAAATTTTAGGCGATAGGGGTCTTGAGTTCCCGGGTTCACTTGGAAGGCGTGGGCTATAGGACACAAAAATATGGGAATCGCACGGAATTCTATTTTGTTTTCCGAAAAACAGAAAAAACTAGGAACGATCATGGCTGGGCGGTGACTATGGTTCCTTAGGTCTTATTTGATAGTCCGGAAAAAATTTTAGGCGATAGGGGTCGGGAGACCCGGGACCACTCGGAAGGCGTGGGCTATAACACACAAAAATATGGGATCGCGCAGAATTCTAGCTGTTTGGCCGAAAAACGCAAAAAATAAGGAACGATCATGGCGGGGCGGATACTATGGTTCCTTAGGTCGTATTTGATTGCCCGGAAAACTTTTCGGCGATCGGGGTCCGCGGCTCTTGGGACCACTCGGAATGCGTGGGTATAGCACACGAAAATAAGGGAATCGGGCGAAATTCTAGTTCTTTTTCAGTAACATGCAAAAAATGTGGAAAGATCTTGGCAGGGCGGTGACTATGGTTCCTTTGGTCTTATTTGATAGTCCGTAAAAATATTAGGCGATAGGGGTCCGGAGGTCCCTGGACCACTCGGAAGGCGTGGGCTATAACACACAAAAATGTGGGAATCGCGTGGAATTCTAGTTGTTTGGCCGAAAAACGCAAAAAATGAGGAACGATCATGCCGGGGCGGATACTATGGTTCCTTAGGTCGTATTTGATGGCCCGGAAAATTTTTAGGCGATCGGGGTCCGCGGCTCCCGGGACCACTCGGAACGCGTGGGTATAGCACACGAAAATATGGGAATCGAGCGGAATTCTAGTTTTTTGGCAGAAAAATGCAAAACACTAGGAACGATCATGGAAGGGCGGTGACTGTGGTTCCTTAGGTCGTATTTGATAGTCGGGAAAATTTAAGGCGATAGGGGTTCGGGGTTCCCGGGACCCCTTGGAAGGCATGGGCTAAAGCACACGAAAATATGGAAATCGCGCAGAATTCTAGTTTTTTGGCTGAAAAACGCAAAAGACTAGGAACGATCATGGCGGGGCGGTGTCTATGGTTCCTTAGGTCGTATTTGATGGCCCGGAAAAATTTTAGGCGATAGGGGTCCGGAGGTCCCGGGGCCACTCGGAAGGTGTGGGCTATAATACACAAAAATATGGGAATCGCGTGGAATTCAAGTTGTTTAGCCGAAAAACACAAAAAATGAGGAACGATCATGGAGGGGCGGATACTATTGTTCCTTAGGTCATATTTGATGGCCCGGAAAATTTTTAGGCGATCGGGGTCCGCGGCTCCCGGGACCACTCGGAATGCGTGGGTATAGCACACGAAAATATGGGAATTGGGCGAAATTCTAGGTCTTTTTCAGTAACACGCAAAAAATGTGGAAAGATCTTGGCAGGGCGGTGACTATGGTTCCTTTGATCTTATTTGATAGTCCGGAAAAATTTTAGGCGATAGGGGTCCGAAGGTCCCGGGACCACTCGGAAGGCGTGGGCAATAACACACAAAAATATGGGAATCGCGCGGAATTCTAGTTGTTTGGCCGAAAAACACAAAAATTGAGGAACGATCAATTGGGGCGGATACTATGGTTCCTTAGGTCGTATTTGATAGTCCGGAAAAATTTTAGGCGATAGGGGTCCGGAGGTCCCGGGACCACTCGGAAGGTGTGGGCTATAACACACAAAAATATGGGAATCGCGCGAAATATTAGGTGTTTTGCCCAAAAATGCAAAAAATAAGGAACGATCATGGCGAGGCGGATACTATGGTTCCTTAGGTCGTATTTGATTGCCCGGAAAAATTTTAGGCGATCGGGGTCCGCGGCTCTTGGGACCACTCGGAATGCGTAGGTATAGCACACGAAAATATGGGAATCGGGCGAAATTCTAGGTCTTTTTCAGTAACATGCAAAAAATAAGGAAAGATCTTGGCAGGGCGGTGACTATGGTTCCTTTGGCCTTATTTAATAGTCTGGAAAAATTTTAGGCGATAGGGGTCCGGAGGTCCCGGGACCACTCGGAAGGTGTGGGCTATAATACACAAAAATATGGGAATCGTGCGGAATTCTAGTTGTTTGGCCGAAAAATGCAAAAAATAAGGAACAATCATGGCGGGGCAGATACTATGGTTTCTTAGGTCGTATTTGATGGCCAGGAAAATTTTTAGGCGATCGGGGTCCGCGGCTCCCGGGACCACTCGGAATGCGTGGGTATAGCACACGAAAATATGGGAATCGAGCAGAATTCTAGTTTTTTGGCAGAAAAATGTAAAAGACTAGGAACGATCATGGAAGGGCGGTGACTGTGGTTCCTTAGGTCGTATTTGATAGTCGGGAAAATTTAAGGCGATAGGGGTTCGGGATTCCCGGGACCCCTTGGAAGGCGTGGGCTAAAGCACACGAAAATATGGAAATCGCGCGGAATTCTAGTTTTTTGGCTGAAAAACGCAAAAGACTAGGAACGATCATGGCGGGGCGGTGTCTATGCTTCCTTAGGTCGTATTTGATGTCCGGAAAAGTTTTAGGCGATAGGGGTCCGGAGGTCCTGGGACCACTCGGAAGGTGTGGGCTATAATACACAAAAATAAGGGAATCGCGCGGAATTCTAGTTGTTTGGCCGAAAAATGCAAAAATAAGGAACAACCATGGCGGGGCGGATACTATGGTTTCTTAGGTCGTATTTGATGGCCCGGTAAAATTTTAGGCGATCGGGGTCCGGGGGTCCCGGAACCACTTGGAAGGGTGGGCAATAGCACACAAAAATATTATAATCGGGCGGAATTCTAGTTTTTTGGCCGAATATCACAACAAATGAGGAATGATCATGGCTGGGCGGTGACTATTGTTCCTTAGGTCGTATTTGATGGCCCAGAAATTTTTTAGGCGATCGGGGTCCGTAGCTCCCGGGACCACTCGGAATGCGTGGGTATAGCACACGAAAATATGGGAATCGAGCGGAATTCTAGTTTTTTGGCTGAAAAATGCAAAAGACTAGGAAGGATCATGGAAGGGCGGTGACTGTGGTTCCTTAGGTCGTATTTGATAGTCGGGAAAATTTTAGGCGATAGGGGTTAAGGGTTCCCGGGACCCCTTGGAAGGCGTGGGCAAAAGCACACGAAAATATGGAAATCGCGCGGAATTCTAGTTTTATGGCTGAAAAATGCAAAAGACTAGGAACGATCATGGCGGGGCGGTGACTATGGTTCCTTAGGTCGTATTTGATGTCCTGGAAAAATTTTAGGCGATAGGGGTCCGGAGGTCCCGGGACCACTCGGAAGGCGTGGGCTATAACACACAAAAATATGGGAATCGGGTGAAATTCTAGGTCTTTTTCAGTAACATGCAAAAAATGTGGAAAGATCTTGGTAGGGCGGTGACTATGGTTCCTTTGGTCTTATTTGATAGTCCGGAAAAATATTAGGCGATAGGGGTCCGGAGGTCCTGGGACCACTCGGAAGGCGTGGGCTATAACACGCAAAAATATGGGAATCGCGCGGAATTCAAGTTGTTTGGCCGAAAAACGCAAAAAATGAGGAACGATCATGGCGGGGCGGATACAATGGTTCCTTAGGTCGTATTTGATGGCCCGGAAAATTTTTAGGCGATCGGGGTCCGCGGCACCCGGGACCACTCGGAATGCGTGGGTATAGCACACGAAAATATGGGAATCGAGCGGAATTCTAGTTTTTTAGCAGAAAAATGCAAAACACTAGGAACGATCATGGAAGGGCGGTGACTGTGGTTCCTTAGGTCGTATTTGATAGTCGGGAAAATTTAAGGCGATAGGGGTTCGGGGTTCCCGGGACCCCTTGGAAGGCGTGGGCTAAAGCACACGAAAATATGGAAATCGCGCGGAATTCTAGTTTTTTGGCTGAAAAACGCAAAAGACTAGGAACGATCATGGCGGGGCGGTGTCTATGGTTCCTTAGGTCGTATTTGATGGCCCGGAAAAATTTTAGGCGATAGGGGTCCGGAGGTCCCGGGACCACTCGGAAGGTGTGGGCTATAATACACAAAAATATGGGAATCGCGCGGAATTCTAGTTGTTTGGCCGAAAAATGCAAAAAATAAGGAACAATCATGGCGGGGCGGATACTATGGTATCTTAGGTCGTATTTGATGGCCTGGAAAATTTTTAGGCGATCGGGGTCCGCGGCTCCCGGGACCACTCGGAATGCGAGGGTATAGCACACGAAAATATGGGAATCGAGCGAAATTCTAGTTTTTTGGCAGAAAAATGCAAAAGACTAGGAGCGATCATAGAAGGGCGGTGACTGTAGTTCCTTAGGTCGTATTTGATAGTCGGGAAAATTTAAGGCGATAGGGGTTCGGGGTTCCCGGGACCCCTTGGAAGGCGTGGGCTAAAGCACACGAAAATATGGAAATCGCGCGAAATTCTAGTTTTTTGGATGAAAAACGCAAAAGACTAGGAACGATCATGGCGGGGCGGTGTCTATGGTTCCTTAGGTCGTATTTGATGGCCCGGAAAAATTTTAGGCGATAGGGGTCCGGAGGTCCCGGGACCACTCGGAAGGTGTGGGCTATAATACACAAAAATATGGGAATCGCGCGGAATTCTAGTTGTTTGGCCGAAAAATGCAAAAAATAAGGAACAATCATGGCGGGGTGGATACTATTGTTCCTTAGGTCGTATTTGATTGCCCGAAAAAATTTTAGGCGATCGGGGTCCGCGGCTCTTGGGACCACTCGGAATGCATGGGTATAGCACATGAAAATATGGGAATCGGGCGAAATTCTAGTTCTTTTTCAGTAACATGCAAAAAATGTGGAGAGATCTTGGTAGGGCGGTGACTATGGTTCCTTTGGTCTTATTTGATAGTCCGGAAAAATATTAGGCGATAGGGGTCCGGAGGTCCCGGGACCACTCGGAAGGCGTGGGCTATAACACACAAAAATGTGGGAATCGCGCGAAATTCTAGTTGTTTGGCCGAAAAATGCAAAAAATGAGGAACGATCATGGCGGGGCGGATACTATGGTTCCTTAGGTCGTATTTGATGGCCCGGAAAATTTTTAGGCGATCGGGGTCCGTGGCTCCCAGGACCACTCGGAATGCGTGGGTATAGCACACGAAAATATGGGAATCGAGCGAAACTCTAGGTCTTTTTCAGTAACATGCAAAAAATGTGGAAAGATCATAGCAGGGCAGTGATTAAGGTTCCTTTGGTCTTATTTTGATAGTCCGAAAAAATATTAGGCGATAGGGGTCCGGAGGTCCCATGACCACTCGGAAGGCGTGGGCTATAACACACAAAAATATGGGAATCGCGCGGAATTCAAGTTGTTTGGCCGAAAAATGCAAAAAATGAGGAACGATCATGGCGGGGCGGATACTATGGTTCCTTAGGTCGTATTTGATGGCCCGGAAAATTTTTTGGCGATCGGGGTCCGCGGCTCCCGGGACTACTCGGAATGCGTGGGTATAGCACACGAAAATATGGGAATCGGGCAAAATTCTAGGTCTTTTTCAGTAACACGCAAAAAATGTGGAAAGATCTTGGCAGGGCGGTGACTATGGTTCCTTTGGTCTTATTTGATAGTCCGGAAAAATATTAGGCGATAGGGGTCCGACGGTCCCGGGACCACTCGGAAGGCGTGTGCAATAACACACAAAAATATGGGAATCGCGCGGAATTCTAGTTGTATGGCCGAAAAATGCAAAAAATGAGGAACGATCATGGCGGGGCGGATACTATGGTTCCTTAGGTCGTATTTGATGGCCCGGAAAATTTTTAGGCGATCGGGGTCCGTGGCTCCCAGGACCACTCGGAATGCGTGGGTATAGCACACGAAAATATGGGAATCGAGCGAAATTCTAGGTCTTTTTCAGTAACATGCAAAAAATGTGGAAAGATCTTGGCAGGGCGGTGATTATGGTTCCTTTGGTCTTATTTGATAGTCCGGAAAAATATTAGGCGATAGGGGTCCGGAGGTCCCGGGACCACTCGGAAGGCGTGGGCTATAACACACAAAAATATAATAATCGAGCGGAATTCAAGTTGTTTGGCCGAAAAACGCAAAAAATGAGGAACGATCATGGCGGGGCGGATACTATGGTTCCTTAGGTCATATTTGATGGCCCGGAAAATTTTTAGGCGATCGGGGTCCGCGGCTCTTGGGACCACTCGGAATGCATGGGTATAGCACACGAAAATATGGGAATCGGGCGAAATTCTAGTTCTTTTTCAGTAACATGCAAAAAATGTGGAGAGATCTTGGTAGGGCGGTGACTATGGTTCCTTTGGTCTTATTTGATAGTCCGGAAAAATATTAGGCGATAGGGGTCCGGAGGTCCCGGGACCACTCGGAAGGCGTGGGCTATAACACACAAAAATGTGGGAATCGCGCGAAATTCTAGTTGTTTGGCCGAAAAATGCAAAAAATGAGGAACGATTATGGCGGGGCGGATACTATGGTTCCTTAGGTCGTAATTGATCGCCCGGAAAATTTTTAGGCGATCGGGGTCCGTGGCTCCCAGGACCACTCGAAATGCGTGGGTATAGCACACGAAAATATGGGAATCGAGCGAAATTCTAGGTCTTTTTCAGTAACATGCAAAAAATATGGAAAGATCTTGGCAGGGCGGTGATTAAGGTTCCTTTGGTCTTATTTTGATAGTCCGGAAAAATATTAGGCGATAGGGGTCCGGAGGTCCCGGGACCACTCGGAAGGCGTGGGCTATAACACACAAAAATATGGGAATCGCGCGGAATTCAAGTTGTTTGGCCGAAAAACGCAAAAAATGAGGAACGATCATGGCGGGGCGGATACTATGGTTCCTTAGGTCGTATTTGATGGCCCGGAAAATTTTTAGGTGATCGGGGTCCGCGGCTCCCGGGACTACTCGGAATGCGTGGGTATAGCACACGAAAATATGGGAATCGGGCGAAATTCTAGGTCTTTTTCAGTAACACGCAAAAAATGGGGAAAGATCTTGGCAGGGCGGTGACTATGGTTCCTTTGGTCTTATTTGATAGTCCGGAAAAATATTAGGCGATAGGGGTCCGAAGGTCCCGGGACCACTCGGAAGGCGTGTGCAATAACACACAAAAATATGGGAATCGCGCGGAATTCTAGTTGTTTGGCCGAAAAATGCAAAAAATGAGGAACGATCATGGCGGGGCGGATACTATGGTTCCTTAGGTCGTATTTGATGGCCCGGAAAATTTTTAGGCGATCGGGGTCCGTGGCTCCCAGGACCACTCGGAATGCGTGGGTATAGCACACGAAAATATGGGAATCGAGCGAAATTCTAGGTCTTTTTCAGTAACATGCAAAAAATGTGGAAAGATCTTGGCAGGGCGGTGATTATGGTTCCTTTGGTCTTATTTGATAGTCCGGAAAAATATTAGGCGATAGGGGTCCGGAGGTCCCGGGACCACTCGGAAGGCGTGGGCTATAACACACAAAAATATGGGAATCGAGCGGAATTCAAGTTGTTTGGCCGAAATATGCAAAAAATAAGGAACACTCATGGCGGGGCGAATACTATGGTTTCTTAGGTCGTATTTGATGGCCCGGAAAATTTTTAGGCGATCGGGGTCCGCGGCTCCCGGGACCACTCGAAATGCGTGGGTATAGCATACGAAAATATGGGAATCGAGCGGAATTCTAATTTTTTGGCAGAAAAATACAAAAGACTAGGAACGATCATGGAAGGGCGGTGACTGTGGTTCCTTAGGTCGTATTTTATAGTCGGGAAAATTTAAGGCGATAGGGGTTCGGGGTTCCCGGGACCCCTTGGAAGGCGTGGGCTAAAGCTCACGAAAATATGGAAATCGCGCGGAATTCTAGTTTTTTGGATGAAAAACGCAAAAGACTAGGAACGATCATGGCGGGCGGTGTCTATGGTTCCTTAGGTCGTATTTGATGGCCCGGAAAAATTTTAGGCGATTGGGGTCCGGAGGTCCCGGGACCACTCGGAAGGTGTGTGCTATAATACACAAAAATATGGGAATCGCGCGGAATTCTAGTTGTTTGGCCGAAAAATGCAAAAAATAAGGAACAATCATGGCAGGGCGGATACTATGGTTTCTTAGGTCATATTTGATTGCCCGGAAAAATTTTAGGCGATCGGGGTCCGCGGCTCTTGGGACCACTCGGAATGCATGGGTATAGCAGACGAAAATATGGGAATCGGGCGAAATTCTAGTTCTTTTTCAGTAACATGCAAAAAATGTGGAGAGATCTTGGTAGGGCGGTGACTATGGTTCCTTTGGTCTTATTTGATAGTCCGGAAAAATATTAGGCGATAGGGGTCCGGAGGTCCCGGGACCACTCGGAAGGCGTGGGCTATAACACACAAAAATGTGGGAATCGCGCGAAATTCTAGTTGTTTGGCCGAAAAATGCAAAAAATGAGGAACGATCATGGCGGGGCGGATACTATGGTTCCTTAGGTCGTATTTGATGGCCCGGAAAATTTTTAGGCGATCGGGGTCCGTGGCTCCCAGGACCACTCGGAATGCGTGGGTATAGCACACGAAAATATGGGAATCGAGCGAAATTCTAGGTCTTTTTCAGTAACATGCAAAAAATGTGGAAAGATCTTGGCAGGGCGGTGATTATGGTTCCTTTGGTCTTATTTGATAGTCCGGAAAAATATTAGGCGATAGGGGTCCGGAGGTCCCGGGACCACTCGGAAGGCGTGGGCTATAACACACAAAAATATGGGAATCGCGCGGAATTCAAGTTGTTTGGCCGAAAAACGCAAAAAATGAGGAACGATCATGGCGGGGCAGATACTATGGTTCCTTAGGTCGTATTTGATGGCCCGAAAAATTTTTAGGCGATCGGGGTCCGCGGCTCCCGGGACTACTCGGAATGCGTGGGTATAGCACACGAAAATATGGGAATCGGGCGAAATTCTAGGTCTTTTTCAGTAACACGCAAAAAATGTGGAAAGATCTTGGCAGGGCGGTGACTATGGTTCCTTTGGTCTTATTTGATAGTCCGGAAAAATATTAGGCGATAGGGGTCCGAAGGTCCCGGGACCACTCGGAAGGCGTGGGCAATAACACACAAAAATATGGGAATCGCGCGGAATTCTAGTTGTTTGGCCGAAAAATGCAAAAAATGAGGAACGATCATGGCGGGGCGGATACTTTGGTTCCTTAGGTTGTATTTGATGGCCCGGAAAATTTTTAGGCGATCGGGGTCCGTGGCTCCCAGGACCACTCGGAATGCGTGGGTATAGCACACGAAAATATGGGAATCGAGCGAAATTCTAGGTCTTTTTCAGTAACATGCAAAAAATGTGGAAAGATCTTGGCAGGGCGGTGATTATGGTTCCTTTGGTCTTATTTGATAGTCCGGAAAAATATTAGGCGATAGGGGTCCGGAGGTCCCGGGACCACTCGGAAGGCGTGGGCTATAACACACAAAAATATGGGAATCGCGCGGAATTCAAGTTGTTTGGCCAAAAAACGCAAAAAATGAGGAACTATCATGGCGGGGCGGATACTATGGTTCCTTAGGTCGTATTTGATAGTCCGGAAAAATTTTAGGCGATAGGGGTCAGGAGGTCCCGGGACTACTCGGAAGGTGTGGGCTATAACACGCAAAAATATGGGAATCGCGCGAAATTCTAGTTGTTTGGCCGAAAAACGCAAAAAATGAGGAACGATCATGGCGAGGTGGTTACTATGGTTCCTTAGGTCGTATTTTATGTCCCGGAAAATTTTTAGGCGATCGGGGTTCCCGGGACCCCTTGGAAGGCGTTGGCTAAAGCACACGAAAATATGAAAATCGCGCGAAATTCTAGTTTTTTGGGTGAAAAACGCAAAAGAGTAGGAACGATCATGGTGGGGCGGTGACTATGGTTCCTTAGGTCGTATTTGATAGTCCGGATAATTTTTAGGCGATCCGGCTCCGGGGGGCCCGACCCACTCGGACGGCGTGGGCGATAGCACACAAAAATATGGGAATCGGGCGGAATTCTAGTTTTTTGGCCAAAAAATGCAAAAAATTAGGAACGATCATGGTCAGGCGGAGACTATGGTTCCTTAGGTCCTAATTGATGGCCCGAAAATTTTTTAGGCGATCCGAGTCCGGCAGCCCGGCCCACTCGGAAGGCTTGGGCAATTGCACACAAAAATATGGTAATCGAGCGGAATTCTAGTTTTTTGGCCGAAAAAGGCAACAAATGAGGAACGATCATGGCTGGGCGGTGACTATAGTTCCTTAGGTCGTATTTGATGGCCCGGAAAATTTTAGGCGATCGGGGTCCACGGCTCCCGGGACCACTGGGAAGGCGTAAGCTATAGCACACTAAAATATGCAAATCGCGCGGAGTTCTACTTTTTTGGCCGAAAAATGCAAAGCAGTTGGAACGATCATGGTGGGGCGGTGACTATGGTACCTTAGGTCGTATTTGATAGTCCGGAAAAATTTTAGGCTATCGGGGTTCCGCGGCTCCCCGGACCACTTGGAAGGCGTGGGTATAGCACACGAAAATATGGGAATCGGGCGTAATTCTAGTTTTTTGGCCGAAAAATGAGAAACGATGATGGCAGGGCGGTTAACATGGTTCCTTAGGTCGAATTTGACAGCCCGGAAAAATTTTAGGCGATCGGGGTTCGGGGGTCCCGAATCCACTTGGAAGGGTGGGCAATAGCACACAAAAATATTGTAATCGGGCGGAATTCTAGTTTTTTGGCTGAAAAACGCAACAAATGAGGAATGATCATGGCTGGGCGATGACTATGGTTCCTTAGGTCGTATTTGATAGTCCGGAAAAATTTTAGGCGATAGGGGTCCGGAGTTCCCGGGTTCACTTGGAAGGTGTAGGCTATAGGACACGAAAATATGGGAATCGCGCGGAATTCTAGTTTTTTGGCCGAAAAACGGAAAAAATAAGGAACGATCATGGCGGGGCGGATACTATGGTTCCTTAGGTCGTATTTGATAGTCCGGAAAAATTTTAGGCGATAGGGGTCCGGAAGTCCCGGGACTACTCGGAAGGTGTGGGCTATAACACACAAAAATATGGGAATCGCGCGAAATTCTAGTTGTTTGGCCGAAAAACGCAAAAAATAAGGAACAATCATGGCGGGGCGGATACTATGGTTCCTTAGGTCGTATTTGATTGACCGGAAAAATTTTAGGCGATAGGGGTCCAGAGGTCCCGGGACTACTCGGAAGGTGTGGGCTATAAAACTCAAAAATATGGGAATCGCGCGGAATTCTATTTGTTTGGCCGAAAAACGCAAAAAAATAAGGAACGATCATGGCGGGGCGGATACTATGGTTCCTTAGGTCGGATTTGATTGCCCGGAAACATTTTAGGCGATCGGGGTCCGCGGCTCTTGGGACCACTCGGAATGCGTGGGTATAGCACTCAAAAATATGGGAATCGGGCAAAATTCTAGGTCTTTTTCAGTAACATGCAAAAAATGTGGAAAGAACTTGGCAAGGCGGTGACTATAGTTCCTTTGGTCTTATTTGATAGTCCGGAAAATATTAGTTGATATGGGTCCGGTGGTCCCGGGACCACTCGGAAGGCGTGGGCTATAACATACAAAAATATGGGAATCGCGCGGAATTCTTGTTGTTTGGCCGAAAAACGCAAAAAATGTGGAAAGATCTTGGCAGGGTGGTGACTATGGTTCCTTTGGTATTATTTGATAGTCCGGAGAAATATTAGGCGATAGGGGTCAGGAGGTCCCGGGACCACTCGGAAGGCGTGGGGTATAACACACAAAAATATGGGAATCACGCGGAATTCTAGTTGTTTGGCCGAAAAACGCAAAAAATGAGGAATGATCATGGAGGGGTGGTTACTATGGTTCCTTAGATCGTATTTGATGGCCCGGAAAATTTTTAGGCGATCGGGGTTCGGGGTTCCCGGGACCCCTTGGAAGGCGTGGGCAAGCACACGAAAATATGGAAATCGCGCGGAATTCTAGTTTTTTGGCTGAAAAACGCAAAAGACTAGGAACGATCATGGCGGGGCAGTGACTATGGTTCCTTAGGTCGTATTTGATAGTCCGGAAAATTTTTAGGCGATCCGGCTCCGGGGGCCCGACCCACTCGGAAGGCGTGGGCGATAGCACACAAAAATATGGGAATCGGGTGGAATTCTAGTTTTTGGCCAAAAAATGCAAAAAATTAGGAACGATCATGGCGAGGCGGTGACTATGGTTCCTTAGGTCCTAATTGATGGACCAAAATTTTTTTAGGCGATCCGAGTCCGGCGGGCCGGCCCACTCAGAAGGCTTGGGCAATAGCACATAAAAATATGGTAATCGAGCGGAATTCTAGTTTTTTGGCCGAAAAAGGCAACAATTGAGGAACGATCATGGCTGGGCGGTGACTATGCTTCCTTAGGTCGTATTTGATGGCCCGGAAACTTTTAGGCGATCGGGGTCCACGGTTCCCGGGACCCCTCGGAAGGCGTAAGCTATAGCACACTAAAATATGCAAATCGCGCGGAGTTCTACTTTTTTGGCCGAAAAATGCAAAGCATTTGGAACGATCATGGTGGGGCGGTGACTATGGTACCTTAGGCCGTATTTGATTCCCCGGAATAATTTTAGGCGATCGGGGTCCGCGGCTCTTGGGACCACTCGGAAAGCATGGGTATAGCACACGAAAATATGGGAATCGGGCGAAATTCTAGGTCTTTTTCAGTAACATGCAAAAAATGTGGAAAGATCTTGGCAGGGCGGTGACTATGGTTCCTTTGGTCTTATTTGATAGTCCGGAAAAATATTAGGTGATATGGGTCCGGTGGTCCCGGGACCACTCGGAAGGCGTGGGCTATAACACACAAAAATATGGGAATCACGCGGAATCCTTGTTGTTTGGCCGAAAAACGCAAAAAATGTGGAAAGATCTTGGCAGGGCGGTGACTATGCTTCCTTTGGTATTATTTGATAGTCCGGAAAAATATTAGGCGATAGGGGTCAGGTGCTCCCGGCACCACTCGGAAGGCGTGGGCTATAACACACAAAAATATGGGAATCGCGCGGAATTCAAGTTGTTTGGCCGAAAAACGCAAAAAATGAGGAATGATCATGGCGGGGCGGATTCTATGGTTCCTTAGGTCGTATTTGATAGTCCGGAAAAATTTTAGGTGATAGGGGTCCGGAGGACCCGGGACCACTCGGAAGGTGTGGGCTATAACACACAAAAATAGGGGAATCGCGCGGAATTCTAGTTGTTTGGCCGAAAAACGCAAAAAATAAGGAACGATCATGGCGGGGCGGATACTATGGTTCCTTAGGTCGTATTTGATTGCCCGAAAAAATTTTAGGCGATCGGGGTCCGCGGCTCTTGGGACCACTCACAATGCGTGGGTATAGCACACGAAAATATGGGAATCAGTCGAAATTCTAGGTCTCTTTCAGTAACATGCAAAAAATGTGGAAAGATCTTGGCAGGGCGGTGACTATGGTTCCTTTGCTCTTATTTGATAGTCCGGAAAAATATTAGGCGATAGGGGTCCGGAGGTCCCGGGTCCACTCGGAAGGCGTGGGCTATAACACATAAAAATATGGGAATCGCGCGGAATTCTAGTTGTTTGGCCGAAAAACGCAAAAAATGAGGAACGATCATGGCGGGGCGGATACTATGGTTCCTTAGGTCGTATTTGATAGTCCAGAAAAATTTTAGGCGATAGGGGTCAGGAGGTCCCGGGACCACTCGGAGGCGTGGGCTATAACACACAAAAATATGGGAATCACGCGGAATTCTAGTTGTTTGGCCGAAAAACGCAAAAAATGAGGAACGATCATGGCGGGGTGGTTACTATGGTTCCTTAGGTCGTATTTGATGGCCCGGAAAATTTTTAGGCGATCGGGGTTCGGGGTTCCCGGGACCCCTTGGAAGCGTGGGCTAAAGCACACGAAAATATGGAAATCGCGCGGAATTCTAGTTTTTTGGCTGAAAAACGCAAAGACTAGGAACGATCATGGCGGGGCGGTGACTATGGTTCCTTAGGTCGTATTTGATAGTCTGGAAAATTTTTAGGCGATCCGGCTCCGGGGGCCCCGACCCACTCGGAAGGCGTGGGCGATAACACACAAAAATATGAGAATCGGGCGGAATTCAATTTTTTGGCCAAAAAATGCAAAAAATGAGGAACGATCATGGTGAGGCGGTGACTATGGTTCCTTAGGTCCTAATTGATGGCCCGAAAATTTTTTAGACGATCCGAGTCCGGCAGCCGGGCCCACTCGGAAGGCGTGGGCAATAGCACACAAAAATATGGTAATCGAGCGGAATTCTAGTTTTTTGGCCGAAAAACGCAACAAATGAGGAATGATCATGGCTGGGCGGTGACTATGGTTCCTTAGGTCGTATTTGATAGTCCGGAAAAATTTTAGGCGATAGGGGTCCGGAGTTCCCGGGTTCACTTGGAAGGCGTGGGCTATAGGACACGAAAATATGGGAATCGCGCGGAATTCTAGTTTTTTGGCCGAAAAACGGAAAAAAAATAGGAACGATCATGGCTGGGCGGTGACTATGGTTCCTTAGGTCTTATTTGATAGTCCAGAAAAATTTTAGGCGATAGGGGTCCGGAGACCCGGGACCACTCGGACGGCGTGGGCTATAACACACAAAAATATGGGATCGCGCGGAATTCTAGTTGTTTGGCCGAAAAACGCAAAAAATGAGGAACGATCATGGTGGGGCAGATACTATGGTTCCTTAGGTCGTATTTGATAGACCAGAAAAAAATTAGGTGATAGGGGTTCGGAGGTCCCGGGACCACTCGGAAGGCGTAAGCTATAGCACACTAAAATATGCAAATCGTGCGGAGTTCTAGTTTTTTTGCCGAAAAATGCAAAGAATTTGGAACGATCATGGTGGGGCGGTGACTATGGTACCTTAGGTCGTATTTGATTGCCCGGAAAAATTTTAGGCGATCGGGGTCCCGGCTCTTGGGACCACTCGGAATGCGTGGGTATAGCACACGAAAATATGGGAATCGGGCGAAATTCTAGGTCTTTATCAGTAACATGCAAAAAATGTGGAAAGATCTTGGCAGGGCGGTGACTATGGTTCCTTTGGTCTTATTTGATAGTCCGAAAAATATTAGGCGATATGGGTCCGGAGGTCCCGGGACCACTCGGAAGGCGTGGGCTATAACATACAAAAATATAGGAATCGCGCGGAATTCTAGTTGTTTGGCCGAAAAATGCAAAAAATGAGGAACGATCATGGCAGAGCGGATACTATGGTTCCTTAGGTCGTATTTGATAGTCCGGAAAAATTTTAGGCGATAGGGGTCAGGAGGTCCCGGGACCACTCGGAAGGCGTGGGCTATAACACACAAAAATATTGGAATCGCGCGGAATTCTAGTTGTTTGGCCGAAAAATGCAAAAAATGAGGAACGATCATGGCGGGGTGGTTACTATGGTTCTTTAGGTCGTATTTGATTGCCCGGAAAATTTTTAGGCGATCGGGGTTCGGGGTTCCTTGGACCCCTTGGAAGGCGTGGGCTAAAGCACAAGAAAATATGGAAATCGCGCGGAATTCTAGTTTTTTGGCTGAAAAACGCAAAAGACTAGGAACGATCATGGCGGGGCGGTGACTATGGTTCCTTAGGTCGTATTTGATAGTCCAGAAAATTTTTAGGCGATCCGGCTCCGGGGGGCCCGACCCACTCGGAAGGCGTGGGCGATAGCACACAAAAATATGGGAATCGGGCGGAATTCTAGTTTTTTGGCCAAAAAATGCAAAAAATAAGGAACGATCATGGCGAGGCGATGACTATGGTTCCTTCGGTCCTAATTGATGGCCCGAAAATTTTTTAGGCGATCCGAGTCCGGCGGCCCGGCCCACTCGGAAGGCGTGGGCAATAGCACTCAAAAATATGATAATCGAGCAGAATTCTAGTTTTTTGGCCGAAAAATGCAATAAACGAGGAACGATCATGGCTGGGCGGTGACTATGGTTCCTTAGGTCGTATTTGATGGCCCGGAAAATTTTAGGCGATCGGGGTCCACGGCTCCCGGGACCACTCGGAAGGCGTAAGCTATAGCACACTAAAATTCGAAAATCGCGCGGAGTTCTAGTATAGCCGAAAAATGCAAAGCATTTGGAAAGATCATGGTGGGGCGGTGACTATGGTTCCTTAGATCATATTTGACGGCCCGAAAAAATTTTAGGCGATCGGGGTCCGGGGGTCTCGGAACCACTTGGAAGGGTGGGCAATAGCGCACAAAAATATTGTAATCGGGCGGAATTCTAGTTTTTTGGCCGAAAAATGCAACAAATGAGGAATGATCATGGCTGGGCGGTGACTATGGTTCCTTAGGTCGTATTTGATAGTCCGGAAAAATTTTTGGCGATAGGGGTCCGAGTTCCCGGGTTCACTTGGAAGGCGTGGGCTATAGGACATGAAAATATGGGAATCGCGCGGAATTCTAGTTTTTTGGCCGAAAAACGGAAAAAACTAGGAACGATCATGGCTGGACGGTGACTATGGTTCCTTAGGTCTTATTTGATAGTCCGGAAAAATTTTAGGCAATAGGGGTCCGGAGACCCGGGACTACTCGGAAGGTGTGGGCTATAACACATAAAAATATGGGATCGGGCGAAATTCTAGTTGTTTGGCCGAAAAACGCAAAAAATAAGGAACGATCATGGCGGGGCGGATACTATGGTTCCTTAGGTCGTATTTGATTGCCCGGAAAAATTTTAGGCGATCGGGGTCCGCGGCTCTTGGGACCACTCGGAATGCGTGGGTATAGCACACGAAAATATGGGAATCGGGCGAAATTCTAGGTCTTTTTCAGTAACATGCAAAAAATGTGGAAAGATCTTGGCAGGGCGGTGACTATGGTTCCTTTGGTCTTATTTGATAGTCCGGAAAAATATTAGGCGATAGGGGTCCGGAGGTCCCGGGACCACTCGGAAGGCGTGGGCTATAACACACAAAAATATGGGAATCGCGCGGAATTCTAGTTGTTTGGCCGAAAAACGCAAAAAATGAGGAATGATCAAGGCGGGGCGGATACTATGGTTCCTTAGGTCGTATTTGATAGTCCGGAAAAATTTTAGGCGATAGGGGTCAGGAGGTCCCGGGACCACTCGAAAGGCGTGGGCTATAACACACAAAAATATGGGAATCGCGCGGAATTCTAGTGGTTTGGCCGAAAAACGCAAAAAATGAGGAACGATCATGGCGGGGTGGTTACTATGGTTCCTTAGGTCGTATTTGATGGCCCAGAAAATTTTTAGGTGATCGGGGTTCGGGGTTCCCGGGACCCGTTGGAAGGCGTGGGCTAAAGCACACGAAAATATGGAAATCGCACGGAATTCTAGTGTTTTGGCTAAAAAACGCAAAAGACTAGGAACGATCATTGCAGGGCGGTGACTATGGTTCCTTAGGTCGTATTTGATAGTCTAGAAAATTTTTAGGCGATCCGGCTCTGGAGGGCCCGACCCGCTCGGAAGGCGTAGGCGATAGCATACAAAAATATGGGAATCGGGCGGAATTCAAGTTTTTTGGCCAAAAAATGCAAAAAATAAGGAACGAACATGGAGAGGTAGTGACTATGGTTCCTTAGGTCCTGATTGATGGCCCGAAAATTTTTAGGCGATCCAAGTCCGGCGGCCCGGCCCACTCGGAAGGCGTGGGCAATAGCACACAAAAATATGGTAATCGAGCGGAATTCTAGTTTTTTGGCCGAAAAACGCAATAAATGAGGAACGATCATGGCTGGGCAGTGACTATGGTTCCTTAGGTCGTATTTGATGGCCCGGAAAATTTTAGGCGATCGGGGTCCACGGCTCCCGGGACCACTCGGAAGGCGTAAGCTATAGCACATTAAAATATGCAAATCGCGCGGAGTTCTAGTTTTTTGGCCGAAAAATGCAAAGCATTTGGAACGATCATGGTGAAGCGGTGACTATGGTACCTTAGGTCGTATTTGATAGTCCGGAAAAATTTTAGGCGATCGGGGTTTGCGGCTCCCCGGACCACTTGGAAGGCGTGGGTATAGCACACGAAAATAAGGGAATCGGGCATAATTCTAGTTTTTTGGCTGAAAAATGCAAAAAATGAGAAACGATGATGGCGGCGCGGTTACTATGGTTCCTTAGGTCGTATTTGATGACCCGGAAAAATTTTAGGCGATCGGGGTCCGGGGGTCCCGGAACCACTTGGAAGGGTGGGCAATAGCACACAAAAATATTGTAATCGGGCGGAATTCTAGTTTTTTGGCCGAAAAACGCAACAAATGAGGAATGATCATGGCTGGGCGGTGACTATGGTTCCTTAGGTCGTATTTGATAGTCCGGAAAAATTTTAGGCGATAGGGGTCCGGAGTTCCCGGGTTCACTTGGAAGGCGTGGGTTATAGGACACGAAAATATGGGAATCGCGCGGAATTCTAGTTTTTTGGCTGAAAAACGGAAAAAACTAGGAACGATGATGGCTGGGCGGTGACTATGGTTCCTTAGGTCTTATTTGATAGTACGAAAAATTTTTAGGCGATAGGGGTCCGGAGACCCGGGACCACTCGGAAGGCGTGGGCTATAACACAACTATATGGGATCGCGCGGAATTCTAGTTGTTTGGCCGAAAAACGCAAAAAATGAGGAACGATCATGGTGGGGAGGATACTATGGTTCCTTAGGTCGTATTTGATAGTCAGGAAAAATTTATGGCGATAGGGGTCCGGAGGTCCCGGGACCACTCGGAAGGTGTGGGCTATAACACACAAAAATATGGGAATCGCGCGGAATTCTAGTTGTTTGGCCGAAAAACGCAAAAAATAAAAAACGATCATGGCGGGGCGGATACTATGGTTCCTTAGGTCGTATTTGATTGCCCGGAAAATTTTTAGGCGATCGGGGTCAGCGGCTCTTGGAACCACTCGGAATGCGTGGGTATAGCACACGAAAATATGGGAATCGGGCAAAATTCTAGGTCTTTTTCAGTAACATGCAAAAAATGTGGAAAGATCTTAGCAAGGCGGTGACTATGGTTCCTTTGGTCTTATTTGATAGTCCGGAAAATTATTAGGCGATAGGGGTCAGGAGGTCCCGGGACCACTCGAAAGGCGTGGGCTATAACACACAAAAATATGGGAATCGCGCGAAATTCTAGTGGTTTGGCCGAAAAACGCAAAAAATGAGGAACGATCATGGCGGGGTGGTTACTATGGTTCCTTAGGTCGTATTTGATGGCCCGGAAAATTTTTAGGTGATCGGGGTTCGGGGTTCCCGGGACCCGTTGGAAGGCGTGGGCTAAAGCACACGAAAATATGGAAATCGCACGGAATTCTAGTGCTTTGGCTAAAAAACGCAAAAGACTAGGAACGATCATTGGAGCGCAGTGACTATGGTTCCTTAGGTCGTATTTGATAGTCCAAAAAATTTTTAGGCGATCCGGCTCTGGAGGGCCCGACCCGCTTCGAAGGCGTAGGCGATAGCACACAAAAATATGGGAATCGGGCGGAATTCAAGTTTTTTGGCCAAAAAATGCAAAAAATAAGGAACGAACATGGAAAGGCAGTGACTATGGTTCCTTAGGTCCTGATTGATGGCCCGAAAATTTTTTAGGCGATCCGAGTCCGGCGGCCCGGCCCACTCGGAAGGCGTGGGCAATAGCACACAAAAATATGGTAATCGAGCGGAATTCTAGTTTTTGGCCGAAAAACGCAATAAATGAGGAACGATCATGGCTGGGCGGTGACTATGGTTCCTTAGGTCGTATTTGATGGCCCGGAAAATTTTAGGCGATCGGGGTCCACGGCTCCCGGGACCACTCGGAAGGCGTAAGCTATAGTAGATTAAAATATGCAAATCGCGCGGAGTTCTAGTTTTTTGGCCGAAAAATGCAAAGCATTTGGAACGATCATGGTGAAGCGGTGACTATGGTACCTTAGGTCGTATTTGATAGTCCGGAAAAATTTTAGGCGATCGGGGTTTGCGGCTCCCCGGACCACTTGGAAGGCGTGGGTATAGCACATGAAAATAAGGGAATCGGGCATAATTCTAGTTTTTTGGCTGAAAAATGCAAAAAATGAGAAACGATGATGGCGGCGCGGTTACTATGGTTCCTTAGGTCGTATTTGACGACCCGGAAAAATTTTAGGCGATCGGGGTCCGGGGGTCCCGAAACCACTTGGAAGGGTGGGCAATAGCACACAAAAATATTGTAATCGGGCGGAATTCTAGTTTTTTGGCCGAAAAACGCAACAAATGAGGAATGATCATGGCTGGGCGGTGACTATGGTTCCTTAGGTCGTATTTGATAGTCCGGAAAAATTTTAGGCGATAGGGGTCCGGAGTTCCCGGGTTCACTTGGAAGGCGTGGGTTATAGGACACGAAAATATGGGAATCGCGCGGAATTCTAGTTTTTTGGCTGAAAAACGGAAAAAACTAGGAACGATGATGGCTGGGCGGTGACTATGGTTCCTTAGGTCTTATTTGATAGTACGGAAAATTTTTAGGCGATAGGGGTCCGGAGACCCGGGACCACTCGGAAGGCGTGGGCTATAACACAACTATATGGGATCGCGCGGAATTCTAGTTGTTTGGCCGAAAAACGCAAAAAATGAGGAACGATCATGGCGGGGAGGATACTATGGTTCCTTAGGTCGTATTTGATAGTCAGGAAAAATTTATGGCGATAGGGGTCCGGAGGTCCCGGGACCACTCGGAAGGTGTGGGCTATAACACACAAAAATATGGGAATCGCGCGGAATTCTAGTTGTTTGGCCGAAAAATGCAAAAAATAAAAAATGATCATGGCGGGGCGGATACTATGGTTCCTTAGGTCGTATTTGATTGCCCGGAAAATTTTTAGGCGATCGGGGTCAGCGGCTCTTGGAACCACTCGGAATGCGTGGGTATAGCACACGAAAATATAGGAATCGGGCAAAATTCTAGGTCTTTTTCAGTAACATGCAAAAAATGTGGAAAGATCTTGGCAAGGCGGTGACTATGGTTCCTTTGGTCTTATTTGATAGTCCGGAAAATTATTAGGCGATAGGGGTCAGGAGGTCCCGGGACCACTCGAAAGGCGTGGGCTATAACACACAAAAATATGGGAATCGCGCGGAATTCTAGTGGTTTGGCCGAAAAACGCAAAAAATGAGGAACGATCATGGCGGGGTGGTTACTATGGTTCCTTAGGTCGTATTTGATGGCCCAGAAAATTTTTAGGTGATCGGGGTTCGGGGTTCCCGGGACCCGTTGGAAGGCGTGGGCTAAAGCACACGAAAATATGGAAATCGCACGGAATTCTAGTGCTTTGGCCAAAAAACGCAAAAGACTAGGAACGATCATTGCAGGGCGGTGACTATGGTTCCTTAGGTCGTATTTGATAGTCCAGAAAATTTTTAGGCGATCCGGTTCTGGAGGGCCCGACCCGCTTCGAAGGCGTAGGCGATAGCACACAAAAATATGGGAATCGGGCGGAATTCAAGTTTTTTGGCCAAAAAATGCAAAAAATAAGGAACGAACATGGAAAGGCAGTGACTATGGTTCCTTAGGTCCTGATTGATGGCCCGAAAATTTTTTAGGCGATCCGAGTCCGGCGGCCCGGCCCACTCGGAAGGCATGGGCAATAGCACACAAAAATATGGTAATCGAGCGGAATTCTAGTTTTTTGGCCGAAAACGCAATAAATGAGGAACGATCATGGCTGGGCGGTGACTATGGTTCCTTAGGTCGTATTTGATGGCCCGGAAAATTTTAGGCGATCGGGGTCCACGGCTCCCGGGACCACTCGGAAGGCGTAAGCTATAGCACATTAAAATATGCAAATCGCGCGGAGTTCTAGTTTTTTGGCCGAAAAATGCAAAGCATTTGGAACGATCATGGTGAAGCGGTGACTATGGTACCTTAGGTCGTATTTGATAGTCCGGAAAAATTTTAGGCGATCGGGGTTTGCGGCTCCCCGGACCACTTGGAAGGCGTGGGTATAGCACACGAAAATATGGGAATCGGGCATAATTCTAGTTTTTTGGCTGAAAAATGCAAAAAATGAGAAACGATGATGGCGGCGCGGTTACTATGGTTCCTTAGGTTGTATTTGACGGCCCGGAAAAATTTTAGGCGATCGGGGTCCGGGGGTCCCGGAACCACTTGGAAGGGTGGGCAATAGCACACAAAAATATTGTAATCGGGCGGAATTCTAGTTTTTTGGCCGAAAAACGCAACAAATGAGGAATGATCATGGCTGGGCGGTGACTATGGTTCCTTAGGTCGTATTTGATAGTCCGGAAAAATTTTAGGCGATAGGGGTCCGGAGTTCCCGGGTTCACTTGGAAGGCGTGGGTTATAGGACACGAAAATATGGGAATCGCGCGGAATTCTAGTTTTTTGGCTGAAAAACGGAAAAAACTAGGAACGATGATGGCTGGGCGGTGACTATGGTTCCTTAGGTCTTATTTGATAGTACGGAAAATTTTTAGGCGATAGGGGTCCGGAGACCCGGGACCACTCGGAAGGCGTGGGCTATAACACAACTATATGGGATCGCGCGGAATTCTAGTTGTTTGGCCGAAAAACGCAAAAAATGAGGAACGATCATGGCGGGGAGGATACTATGGTTCCTTAGGTCGTATTTGATAGTCAGGAAAAATTTATGGCGATAGGGGTCCGGAGGTCCCGGGACCACTCGGAAGGTGTGGGCTATAACACACAAAAATATGGGAATCGCGCGGAATTCTAGTTGTTTGGCCGAAAAATGCAAAAAATAAAAAACGATCATGGCGGGGCGGATACTATGGTTCCTTAGGTCGTATTTGATTGCCCGAAAAATTTTTAGGCGATCGGGGTCAGCGGCTCTTGGAACCACTCGGAATGCGTGGGTATAGCACACGAAAATATAGGAATCGGGCAAAATTCTAGGTCTTTTTCAGTAACATGCAAAAAATGTGGAAAGATCTTGGCAAGGCGGTGACTATGGTTCCTTTGGTCTTATTTGATAGTCCGGAAAATTATTAGGCGATAGGGGTCAGGAGGTCCCGGGACCACTCGAAAGGCGTGGGCTATAACACACAAAAATATGGGAATCGCGCGAAATTCTAGTGGTTTGGCCAAAAAACGCAAAAAATGAGGAACGATCATGGCGGGGTGGTTACTATGGTTCCTTAGGTCGTATTTGATGGCCCAGAAAATTTTTAGGTGATCGGGGTTCGGGGTTCCCGGGACCCGTTGGAAGGCGTGAGCTAAAGCACACGAAAATATGGAAATCGCACGGAATTCTAGTGCTTTGGCTAAAAAACGCAAAAGACTAGGAACGATCATTGCAGGGCGGTGACTATGGTTCCTTAGGTCGTATTTGATAGTCCAGAAAATTTTTAGGCGATCCGGCTCTGGAGGGCCTGACCCGCTTCGAAGGCGTAGGCGATAGCACACAAAAATATGGGAATCGGGCGGAATTCAAGTTTTTTGGCCAAAAAATGCAAAAAATAAGGAACGAACATGGAAAGGCAGTGACTATGGTTCCTTAGGTCCTGATTGATGGCCCGAAAATTTTTTAGGCGATCCGAGTCCGGCGGGCCGGCCCACTCGGAAGGCATGGGCAATAGCACACAAAAATATGGTAATCGAGCGGAATTCTAGTTTTTTGGCCGAAAACGCAATAAATGAGGAACGATCATGGCTGGGCGGTGACTATGGTTCCTTAGGTCGTATTTGATGGCCCGAAAAATTTTAGGCGATCGGGGTCCACGGCTCCCGGGACCACTCGGAAGGCGTAAGCTATAGCACATTAAAATATGCAAATCGCGCGGAGTTCTAGTTTTTTGGCCGAAAAATGCAAAGCATTTGGAACGATCATGGTGAAGCGGTGACTATGGTACCTTAGGTCGTATTTGATAGTCCGGAAAAATTTTAGGCGATCGGGGTTTGCGGCTCCCCGGACCACTTGGAAGGCGTGGGTATAGCACACGAAAATAAGGGAATCGGGCATAATTCTAGTTTTTTGGCTGAAAAATGCAAAAAATGAGAAACGATGATGGCGGCGCGGTTACTATGGTTCCTTAGGTCGTATTTGACGACCCGGAAAAATTTTAGGCGATCGGGGTCCGGGGGTCCCGAAACCACTTGGAAGGGTGGGCAATAGCACACAAAAATATTGTAATCGGGCGGAATTCTAGTTTTTTGGCCGAAAAATGCAACAAATGAGGAATGATCATGGCTGGGCGGTGACTATGTTTCCTTAGGTCGTATTTGATAGTCCGGAAAAATTTTAGGCGATAGGGGTCCGGAGTTCCCGGGTTCACTTGGAAGGCGTGGGTTATAGGACACGAAAATATGGGAATCGCGCGGAATTCTAGTTTTTTGGCTGAAAAACGGAAAAAACTAGGAACGATGATGGCTGGGCGGTGACTATGGTTCCTTAGGTCTTATTTGATAGTACGGAAAATTTTTAGGCGATAGGGGTCCGGAGACCCGGGACCACTCGGAAGGCGTGGGCTATAACACAACTATATGGGATCGCGCGGAATTCTAGTTGTTTGGCCGAAAAACGCAAAAAATGAGGAACGATCATGGCGGGGAGGATACTATGGTTCCTTAGGTCGTATTTGATAGTCAGGAAAAATTTATGGCGATAGGGGTCCGGAGGTCCCGGGACCACTCGGAAGGTGTGGGCTATAACACACAAAAATATGGGAATCGCGCGGAATTCTAGTTGTTTGGCCGAAAAACGCAAAAAATAAAAAACGATCATGGCGGGGCGGATACTATGGTTCCTTAGGTCGTATTTGATTGCCCGAAAAATTTTTAGGCGATCGGGGTCAGCGGCTCTTGGAACCACTCGGAATGCGTGGGTATAGCACACGAAAATATAGGAATCGGGCAAAATTCTAGGTCTTTTTCAGTAACATGCAAAAAATGTGGAAAGATCTTGGCAAGGCGGTGACTATGGTTCCTTTGGTCTTATTTGATAGTCCGGAAAATTATTAGGCGATAGGGGTCAGGAGGTCCCGGGACCACTCGAAAGGCGTGGGCTATAACACACAAAAATATGGGAATCGCGCGGAATTCTAGTGGTTTGGCCGAAAAACGCAAAAAATGAGGAACGATCATGGCGGGGTGGTTACTATGGTTCCTTAGGTCGTATTTGATGGCCCAGAAATTTTTTAGGTGATCGGGGTTCGGGGTTCCCGGGACCCGTTGGAAGGCGTGGGCTAAAGCACACGAAAATATGGAAATCGCACGGAATTCTAGTGCTTTGGCTAAAAAATGCAAAAGACTAGGAACGATCATTGCAGGGCGGTGACTATGGTTCCTTAGGTCGTATTTGATAGTCCAGAAAATTTTTAGGCGATCCGGCTCTGGAGGGCCCGACCCGCTTCGAAGGCGTAGGCGATAGCACACAAAAATATGGGAATCGGGCGGAATTCAAGTTTTTTGGACAAAAAATGCAAAAAATAAGGAACGAACATGTAAAGGCAGTGACTATGGTTCCTTAGGTCCTGATTGATGGCCCGAAAATTTTTTAGGCGATCCGAGTCCGGCGGCCCGGCCCACTCGGAAGGCATGGGCAATAGCACACAAAAATATGGTAATCGAGCGGAATTCTAGTTTTTTGGCCGAAAACGCAATAAATGAGGAACGATCATGGCTGGGCGGTGACTATGGTTCCTTAGGTCGTATTTGATGGCCCGGAAAATTTTAGGCGATCGGGGTCCACGGCTCCCGGGACCACTCGGAAGGCGTAAGCTATAGCACATTAAAATATGCAAATCGCGCGGAGTTCTAGTTTTTTGGCCGAAAAATGCAAAGCATTTGGAACGATCATGGTGAAGCGGTGACTATGGTACCTTAGGTCGTATTTGATAGTCCGGAAAAATTTTAGGCGATCGGGGTTTGCGGCTCCCCGGACCACTTGGAAGGCGTGGGTATAGCACACGAAAATATGGGAATCGGGCATAATTCTAGTTTTTTGGCTGAAAAATGCAAAAAATGAGAAACGATGATGGCGGCGCGGTTACTATGGTTCCTTAGGTTGTATTTGACGGCCCGGAAAAATTTTAGGCGATCGGGGTCCGGGGGTCCCGAAACCACTTGGAAGGGTGGGCAATAGCACACAAAAATATTGTAATCGGGCGGAATTCTAGTTTTTTGGCCGAAAAACGCAACAAATGAGGAATGATCATGGCTGGGCGGTGACTATGGTTCCTTAGGTCGTATTTGATAGTCCGGAAAAATTTTAGGCGATAGGGGTCCGGAGTTCCCGGGTTCACTTGGAAGGCGTGGGTTATAGGACACGAAAATATGGGAATCGCGCGGAATTCTAGTTTTTTGGCTGAAAAACGGAAAAAACTAGGAACGATGATGGCTGGGCGGTTACTATGGTTCCTTAGGTCTTATTTGATAGTACGGAAAATTTTTAGGCGATAGGGGTCCGGAGACCCGGGACCACTCGGAAGGCGTGGGCTATAACACAACTATATGGGATCGCACGGAATTCTAGTTGTTTGGCCGAAAAACGCAAAAAATGAGGAACGATCATGGCGGGGAGGATACTATGGTTCCTTAGGTCGTATTTGATAGTCAGGAAAAATTTATGGCGATAGGGGTCCGGAGGTCCCGGGACCACTCGGAAGGTGTGGGCTATAACACACAAAAATATGGGAATCGCGCGGAATTCTAGTTGTTTGGCCGAAAAATGCAATAAATAAAAAACGATCATGGTGGGGCGGATACTATGGTTCCTTAGGTCGTATTTGATTGCCCGGAAAATTTTTAGGCGATCGGGGTCAGCGGCTCTTGGAACCACTCGGAATGCGTGGGTATAGCACACGAAAATATGGGAATCGGGCAAAATTCTAGGTCTTTTTCAGTAACATGCAAAAAATGTGGAAAGATCTTGGCAAGGCGGTGACTATGGTTCCTTTGGTCTTATTTTATAGTCCGGAAAATTATTAGGCGATAGGGGTCCGGAGGTCCCGGGACCGCTCGAAAGGCGTGGGCTATAACACACAAAAATATGAGAATCGCGCGGAATTCTAGTGGTTTGGCCGAAAAACGCAAAAAATGAGGAACGATCATGGCGGGGCGAATACTATGGTTCCTTAGGTCGTATTTGATAGTCCGGAAAAATTTTAGGCGAAAGGGGTCAGGAGCTCCCGGGACCACTCGAAAAGTGTGGGCTATAACACACAAAAATATGGGAATCGCGCGGAATTCTAGTTGTTTGGCCGAAAAATGCAAACAAAATGAGGAACGATCATGGCGGGGTGGTTACTATGGTTCCTTAAGTCGTATTTGATGGCCCGGAAAATTTTTAGGCGATCGGGGTTCGGGGTTCCTGGGACCCCTTGGAAGGCGTGGGCTAAAGCGCACGAAAATATGGAAATCGCGCGGAATTCTAGTTTTTTGGCTGAAAAATGCAAAAGACTAGGAACGATCATGGCGGGGCGGTGACTATGGTTCCTTAGGTCGTATTTGATAGTCCAGAAAATTTTTAGGCGATCCGGCTCCGAGGGGCCCGACCCACTCGGAAGGCGTGGGCGATAGCACACAAAAATATGGGAATCGGGTGGAATTCTAGTTTTTTGGCCAAAAAATTCAAAAAATAAGGAACGATCATGGCGAGGCGGTGACTATGGTTCCTTCGGTCCTAATTGATGGCCCGAAAACCTTTTAGGCGATCCGAGTCTGGCGGCCCGGCCCACTCGGAAGGCGTGGGCAATAGCACACAAAAATATGGTAATCGAGCAGAATTCTAGTTTTTTGGCCGAAAAATGCAATAAACGAGGAACGATCATGGCTGGGCGGTGACTATGGTTCCTTAGGTCGTATTTGATGGCCCAGAAAATTTTAGGCGATCGGGGTCCACGGCTCCCGGGACCACTCGGAAGGCGTAAGCTATAGCACACTAAAATTCGCAAATCGCGCGGAGATCTAGTATTTTAGCCGAAAAATGCAAAGCATTTTGAAAGATCATGGTGGGGCGGTGACTATGGTTCCTTAGTTCATATTTGACGGCCCGGAAAAATTTTAGGCGATCGGGGTCCGGGGGTCCCGGAACCACTTGGAAGGGTGGGCAATAGCGCACAAAAATATTGTAATCGGGCGGAATTCTAGTTTTTTGGCCGAAAAATGCAACAAATGAGGAATGATCATGGCTGGGCGGTGACTATGGTTCCTTAGGTCGTATTTGATAGTCCGGAAAAATTTTGGCGATAGGGGTCCGAGTTCCCGGGTTCACTTGGAAGGCGTGGGCTATAGGACATGAAAATATGGGAATCGCGCGGAATTCTAGTTTTTTGGCCGAAAAACAGAAAAAACTAGGAACGATCATGGCTGGGCGGTGACTATGGTTCCTTAGGTCTTATTTGATAGTCCGGAAAAATTTTAGGCAATAGGGGTCCGGAGACCCGGGACTACTCGGAAGGTGTGGGCTATAACACATAAAAATATGGGATCGCGCGAAATTCTAGTTGTTTGGCCGAAAGATGCAAAAAATGAGGAACGATCATGGCGGGGAGGATACTATGGTCCCTTAGGTCGTATTTGATAGTCCGGAAAAATTTTAGGCGATAGGGGTCCGGAGGTCCCGGGACCACTCGGAAGGTGTAGGCCATAACACACAAAAATATGGGAATCGCGCGGAATTCTAGTTGTTTGGCCGAAAAATGCAAAAAATAAGGAACGATCATGGCGGGGCGGATACTATGGTTCCTTAGGTCGTATTTGATTGCCCGGAAAAATTTTAGGCGATCGGGGTCCGCGGCTCTTGGGACCACTCGGAATGCGTGGGTATAGCACATGAAAATATGGGAATCGGGCGAAATTCTAGGTCTTTTTCAGTAACATGCAAAAAATGTGGAAAGATCTTGGCAGGGCGGTGACTATGGTTCCTTTGGTCTTATTTGATAGTCCGGAAAAATATTAGGCGATAGGGGTCCGGAGGTCCCGGGACCACTCGGAAGGCGTGGGCTATAACACACAAAAATATGGGAATCGCGCGGAATTCTAGTTGTTTGGCCGAAAAACGCAAAAAATGAGGAACGATCATGGCGGGGCGGATACTATGGTTCCTTAGGTCGTATTTGATAGTCCGGAAAAATTTTAGGCGATAGGGGTCAGGAGGTCCCGGGACCACTCGGAAGGCGTGGGCTATAACACACAAAAATATGGGAATCGCGCGGAATTCTAGTTGTTTGGCCGAAAAACGCAAAAAATGAGGAACGATCATGGTGGGGCGGATACTATGGTTCCTTAGGTCGTATTTGATAGTCCAGAAAAAAATTAGGTGATAGGGGTTCGGAGGTCCCGGGACCACTCGGAAGGCGTAAGCTATAGCACACTAAAATATGCAAATCGTGCGGAGTTATAGTTTATTGGCCGAAAAATGCAAAGCATTTGGAACGATCATGGTGGGGCGGTGACTATGGTACCTTAATTCGTATTTGATTGCCCGGAAAAATTTTAGGCGATCGGGGTCCGCGGCTCTTGGGACCACTCGGAATGCGTGGGTATAGCACACGAAAATATGGGAATCGGGCGAAATTGTAGGTCTTTATCAGTAACATGCAAAAAATGTGGAAAGATCTTGGCAGGGCGGTGACTATGGTTCCTTTGGTCTTATTTGATAGTCCGAAAAATATTAGGCGATATGGGTCCGGAGGTCCCGGGACCACTCGGAAGGCGTGGGCTATAACACACAAAAATATGAGAATCGCGCGGAATTCTAGTTGTTTGGCCGAAAAACGCAAAATATGAGGAACGATCATGGCGGGGCGGATACTATGGTTCCTTAGGTCGTATTTGATAGTCCGGAAAAATTTTAGGCGAAAGGGGTCAGGAGCTCACGGGACCACTCGGAAAGCGTGGGCTATAACACACAAAAATATGGGAATCGCGCGGAATTGTAGTTGTTTGGCCGAAAAATGCAAAAAAATGAGGAACGATCATGGCGGGGTGGTTACTATGGCTCCTTAGGTCATATTTGATGGCCCAGAAAATTTTTAGGCGATCGGGGTTCGGGGTTCCTGGGACCCCTTGTAAGGCGTGGGCTAAAGCGCACGAAAATATGGAAATCGCACGGAATTCTAGTTTTTTGGCTGAAAACGCAAAAGACTAGGAACGATCATGGCGGGGCGGTGACTATGGTTCCTTAGGTCGTATTTGATAGTCCAGAAAAAAATTAGGTGATAGGGGTCCGGAGGTCCCGGGACCACTCGGAAGGTGTAGGCCATAACACACAAAAATATGGGAATCGCGCGGAATTCTAGTTGTTTGGCCGAAAAATGCAAAAAATAAGGAACGATCATGGCGGGGCGGATACTATGGTTCCTTAGGTCGTATTTGATTGCCCGGAAAAATTTTAGGCGATCGGGGTCCGCGGCTCTTGGGACCACTCGGAATGCGTGGGTATAGCACATGAAAATATGGGAATCGGGCGAAATTCTAGGTCTTTTTCAGTAACATGCAAAAAATGTGGAAAGATCTTGGCAGGGCGGTGACTATGGTTCCTTTGGTCTTATTTGATAGTCCGGAAAAATATTAGGCGATAGGGGTCCGGAGGTCCCGGGACCACTCGGAAGGCGTGGGCTATAACACACAAAAATATGGGAATCGCGCGGAATTCTAGTTGTTTGGCCGAAAAACGCAAAAAATGAGGAACGATCATGGCGGGGCGGATACTATGGTTCCTTAGGTCGTATTTGATAGTCCGGAAAAATTTTAGGCGATAGGGGTCAGGAGGTCCCGGGACCACTCGGAAGGCGTGGGCTATAACACACAAAAATATGGGAATCGCGCGGAATTCTAGTTGTTTGGCCGAAAAACGCAAAAAATGAGGAACGATCATGGTGGGGCGGATACTATGGTTCCTTAGGTCGTATTTGATAGTCCAGAAAAAAATTAGGTGATAGGGGTTCGGAGGTCCCGGGACCACTCGGAAGGCGTAAGCTATAGCACACTAAAATATGCAAATCGTGCGGAGTTATAGTTTATTGGCCGAAAAATGCAAAGCATTTGGAACGATCATGGTGGGGCGGTGACTATGGTACCTTAATTCGTATTTGATTGCCCGGAAAAATTTTAGGCGATCGGGGTCCGCGGCTCTTGGGACCACTCGGAATGCGTGGGTATAGCACACGAAAATATGGGAATCGGGCGAAATTGTAGGTCTTTATCAGTAACATGCAAAAAATGTGGAAAGATCTTGGCAGGGCGGTGACTATGGTTCCTTTGGTCTTATTTGATAGTCCGAAAAATATTAGGCGATATGGGTCCGGAGGTCCCGGGACCACTCGGAAGGCGTGGGCTATAACACACAAAAATATGAGAATCGCGCGGAATTCTAGTTGTTTGGCCGAAAAACGCAAAAAATGAGGAACGATCATGGCGGGGCGGATACTATGGTTCCTTAGGTCGTATTTGATAGTCCGGAAAAATTTTAGGCGAAAGGGGTCAGGAGCTCACGGGACCACTCGGAAAGCGTGGGCTATAACACACAAAAATATGGGAATCGCGCGGAATTGTAGTTGTTTGGCCGAAAAATGCAAAAAAATGAGGAACGATCATGGCGGGGTGGTTACTATGGCTCCTTAGGTCATATTTGATGGCCCAGAAAATTTTTAGGCGATCGGGGTTCGGGGTTCCTGGGACCCCTTGTAAGGCGTGGGCTAAAGCGCACGAAAATATGGAAATCGCACGGAATTCTAGTTTTTTGGCTGAAAACGCAAAAGACTAGGAACGATCATGGCGGGGCGGTGACTATGGTTCCTTAGGTCGTATTTGATAGTCCAGAAAATTTTTAGGCGATCCGGCTCCGGGGGGCCCGACCCACTCGGAAGGCGTGGGCGATAGCACACAAAAATATGGGAATCGGGCGGAATTCTAGTTTTTTGGCCAAAAAATGCAAAAAATAAGGAACGATCATGGCGAGGCGGTGACTATGGTTCCTTCGGTCCTAATTGATGGCCCGAAATTTTTTTAGGCGATCCGAGTCCGGCGGCCCGGCCCACTCAGAAGGCGTGGGCAATAGCACACAAAAATATGGTAATCGAGCAGAATTCAAGTTTTTTGGCCGTAAAACGCAATAAACGAGGAATGATCATGGCTAGGCGGTGACTATGGTTCCTTAGGTCGTATTTGATGGCCCGAAAAATTTTAGGCGATCGGGGTCCACGGCTCCCGGGACCACTCGGAAGGCGTAAGCTATAGCACACTAAAATTCGCAAATCGCGCGGAGTTCTAGTATTTTAGCCGAAAAATGCAAAGCATTTGGAAAGATCATGGTGGGGCGGTGACTATGGTTCCTTAGGTCATATTTGACGGCCCGGAAAAATTTTAGGCGATCGGGGTCCGGGGGTCCCGGAACCACTTGGAAGGGTGGGCAATAGCGCACAAAAATATTGTAATCGGGCGGAATTCTAGCTTTTTGGCCAAAAAATGCAACAAATGAGGAATGATCATGGCTGGGCGGTGACTATGGTTCCTTAGGTCGTATTTGATAGTCCGGAAAAATTTTTGGCGATAGGGGTCCGAGTTCCCGGGTTCACTTGGAAGGCGTGGGCTATAGGACATGAAAATATGGGAATCGCGCGGAATACTAGTTTTTTGGCCGAAAAACGGAAAAAACTAGGAACGATCATGGCTGGGCGGTGACTATGGTTCCTTAGGTCTTATTTGATAGTCCGGAAAAATTTTAGGCAATAGGGGTCCGGAGACCCGGGACTACTCGGAAGGAGTGGGCTATAACACATAAAAATATGGGATCGCGCGAAATTCTAGTTGTTTGGCCGAAAAATGCAAAAAATGAGGAATGATCATGGCGGGGAGGATACTATGGTTCCTTAGGTCGTATTTGATAGTCCGGAAAAATTTTAGGCGATAGGGGTCCGGAGGTCCCGGGACCACTCGGAAGGTGTAGGCCATAACACACAAAAATATGGGAATCGCGCGGAATTCTAGTTGTTTGGCCGAAAAAAGCAAAAAATAAGGAACGATCATGGCGGGGCGGATACTATGGTTCCTTAGGTCGTATTTGATATCCCGGAAAAATTTTAGGCGATCGGGGTCCGCGGCTCTTGGGACTACTCGGAATGCGTGGGTATAGCACACGAAAATATGGGAATCGGGCGAAATTCTAGGTCTTTTTCAGTAACATGCAAAAAATGTGGAAAGATCTTGGCAGGGCGGTGACTATGGTTCCTTTGGTCTTATTTGATAGTCCGGAAAAATATTAGGCGATAGGGGTCCGGAGGTCCCGGGACCACTCGGAAGGCGTGGGCTATAACACACAAAAATATGGGAATCGCGCGGAATTCTAGTTGTTTGGCCGAAAAACGCAAAAAATGAGGAACGATCAAGGCGGGGCGGATACTATGGTTCCTTAGGTCGTATTTGATAGTCCGGAAAAATTTTAGGCGATAGGGGTCAAGAGGTCCCGGGACCACTCGGAAGGCGTGGGCTATAACACACAAAAATATGGGAATCGCGCGGAATTCTAGTTGTTTGGCCGAAAAATGCAAAAAATGAGGAACGATCATGGCGGGGTGGTTACTATGGTTCCTTAGGTCGTATTTGATGGCCCGGAAAATTTTTAGGTGATCAGGGTTCGGGTTTCCCGGGACCCGTTGGAAGGCGTGGGCTAAAGCACACGAAAATATGGAAATCGAGCTGAATTCTAGTGTTTTGGCTGAAAAACGCAAAAGACTAGGAATGATCATTGCGGGGCGGTGACTATGGTTCCTTAGGTCGTATTTGATAGTCTAGAAAATTTTTAGGCGATCCGGCTCTGGAGGGCCCGACCCACACGGAAGGCGTGGGCGATAGCACACAAAAATATGGGAATCGGGCGGAATTCTAGTTTTTTGGCCAAAAATGCAAAAAATAAGGAACGAACATGGAGAGGCAGTGACTATGGTTCCTTAGGTCCTGATTGATGGCCCAAAAACGTTTTAGGCCATCCTAGTCCGGGGGTCCCGGAACCACTTGGAAGGGTGGGCAATAGCGCACAAAAATATTGTAATCGGGCGGAATTCTACTTTTTTGGCCGAAAAATGCAATAAATGAGGAACGATCATGGCTGGGCGGTGACTATGGTTCCTTAGGTCATATTTGATGGCCCGGAAAATTTTAGGCGATCGTGGTCCACGGCTCCCGGGACCACTCGGAAGGCGTAAGCTATAGCACATTAAAATATGCAAATCGCGCGGAGTTCTAGTTTTTTGGCCGAAAAATGCAAAGCATTTGGAATGATCATGGTGAAGCGGTGACTATGGTACCTTAGGTCGTATTAGATAGTCCGGAAAAATTTTAGGCGATCGGGGTCTGCGGCTCCCCGGACCACTTGGAAGGCGTGGGTATAGCACACGAAAATATGGGAATCGGGCGTAATTCTAGTTTTTTGGCCGAAAAATGCAAAAAATGAGAAATGATGATGGCGGGGCGGTTACTATGGTTCCTTAGGTCGTATTTGACAGCCCGGAAAAATTTTAGGCGATCGGGGTCCGGGGGTCCGGAAACCACTTGGAAGGGTGGGCAATAGCACACAAAAATATTGTAATCGGGCGGAATTCTAGTTGTTTGGCCGAAAAACGAAAAAAATGAGGAACGATCAAGGCGGGGCAGATACTATGGTTCCTTAGGTCGTATTTGATAGTCCGGAAAAATTTTAGGCGATAGGGGTCAAGAGGTCCGGGACCACTCGGAAGGCGTGGGCTATAACACACAAAAATATGGGAATCGCGCGGAATTCTAGTTGTTTGGCCGAAAAACGCAAAAAATGAGGAACGATCATGGCGGGGTGGTTACTATGGTTCCTTAGGCCGTATTTGATGGCCCGGAAAATTTTTAGGTGATCGGGGTTCGGGGTTCCCGGGACCCGTTGGAAGGCGTGGGCTAAAGCACACGAAAATATGGAAATCGAGCTGAATTCTAGTGTTTTGGCTGAAAAATGCAAAAGACTAGGAACGATCATTGCGGGGCAGTGACTATGGTTCCTTAGGTCGTATTTGATAGTCTAGAAAATTTTTAGGCGATCCGGCTCTGGAGGGCCCGACCCACTCGGAAGGCGTGGGCGATAGCACACAAAAATATGGGAATCGGGCGGAATTCTAGTTTTTTGGCCAAAAATGCAAAAAATAAGGAACGAACATGGAGAGGCAGTGACTATGGTTCCTTTGGTCCTGATTGATGGCCCGAAAATTTTTTAGGCGATCCGAGTCCGGCGGCCCGGCCCACTCGGAAGGCGTGGGCAATAGCACACAAAAATATGGTAGTCGAGCGGAATTCTAGTTTTTTGGCCGAAAAACGCAATAAATGAGGAACGATCATGGCTGGGCGGTGACTATGGTTCCTTAGGTCGTATTTGATGGCCCGGAAAATTTTAGGCGATCGGGGTCCACGGCTCCCGGGACCACTCGGAAGGCGTAAGCTATAGCACATTAAAATATGCAAATCGCGCGGAGTTCTAGTTTTTTGGCCGAAAAATGCAAAGCATTTGGAACGATCATGGTGAAGCGGTGACTATGGTACCTTAGGTCGTATTAGATAGTCCGGAAAAATTTTAGGCGATCGGGGTCTGCGGCTCCCCGGACCACTTGGAAGGCGTGGGTATAGCACACGAAAATATGGGAATCGGGCGTAATTCTAGTTTTTTGGCCGAAAAATGCAAAAAATGAGAAACGATGATGGCGGGGCGGTTACTATGGTTCCTTAGGTCGTATTTGACGGCCCGGAAAATTTTTAGGCGATCGGGGTCCGGGGGTCCCGGAACCACTTGGAAGGGTGGGCTAAAGCACACGAAAATATGGAAATCGCGCGGAATTCTAGTTTTTGGTTGAAAAACGCAAAAGACTAGGAACGATCATGGCAGGGCGGTGACTATGGTTCCTTAGGTCGTATTTGATAGTCCGAAAAATTTTTAGGCGATCCGGCTCCGCGGGGCCCGACCCACTCGGAAGGCGTGGGCAATAGCACACAAAAATATGGTAATCGAGCAGAATTCTAGTTTTTGCCGAAAAACGCAATAAATGAGGAACGATCATTGCTGGGCGGTGACTATGGTTCCTTAGGTCGTATTTGATGGCCCAGAAAATTTTAGGCGATCGGGGTCCACGGCTCCCGGGACCACTCGGAAAGCGTAAGCTATAGCACACTAAAATATGCAAATCGCGCGGAGTTCTAGTTTTTTGGCCAAAAAATGCAAAACATTTGGAACGATCATGGTGGGGCGATGACTACGGTACCTTAGGTCGTATTTGATTGTCCGGAAAAATTTTAGGCAATCGGGGTCCGCGGCTCCCCGGACCACTTGGAAGGCGTGGGTAAAGCACACGAAAATATGGGAATCGGGCGTAATTCTAGTTTTTTGGCCGAAAAATGCAAAAAATGAGAAACGATGATGGCGGGGCAGTTACTATGGTTCCTTAGGTCATATTTGACGGCCCGGAAAAATTTTAGGCGATCGGGGTCCGGGGGTCTCGGAACCACTTGGAAGGGTGGGCAATAGCGCACAAAAATATTGTAATCGGGCGGAATTCTAGTTTTTTGGCCGAAAAATGCAACAAATGAGGAATGATCATGGCTGGGCGGTGACTGTGGTTCCTTAGGTCGTATTTGATAGTCCGGAAAAATTTTAGGCGATAGGGGTCTGGAGTTCCCGGGTTCACTTGGAAGGCGTGGGCTATAGGACACGAAAATATGGGAATCGCGCGGAATTCTAGTTTTTTGGCCAAAAAACGGAAAAAACTAGGAACGATCATGGTTGGGCGGTGACTATGGTTCCTTAGGTCTTATTTGATAGTCCGGAAAAATTTTAGGCGGTAGGGGTCCGGAGACCCGGGACCACTCGGAAGGCGTGGGCTATAACACACAAAAATATGGGATCGCGCGGAATTCTAGTTGTTTGGCCGAAAAACGCAAAAAATGAGGAACGATCATGGCGGGGTTCCTTAGGCCGTATTTGATAGTCCGGAAAAATTTTAGGCGATAGGGGTCCAGAGGTCCCGGGACCACTCGGAAGGTGTGGGCTATAACACACAAAAATATAGGAATCGCGCGGAATTCTAGTTGTTTGGCCGAAAAATGCAAAAAATAAGGAACGATCATGGCGGGGCGGATACTATGGTTCCTTAGGTCGTATTTGATTGCCCAGAAAAAATTTAGGCGATTGGGGTCCGCGGTTCTTGGGACCACTCGGAATGCATGGGTATAGCACACGAAAATATGGGAATCGAGCGAAATTCTAGGTCTTTTTCCGTAACATGCAAAAAATGTGGAAAGATCTTGGCAGGGCGGTGACTATGGTTCCTTTGGTCTTATTTGATAGTCCGGAAAAATATTAGGCGACATGGGTCTGGTGGTCCCAGGACCACTCGGAAGGCGTGGGCTATAACACACAAAAATATGGGAATCGCGCGGAATTCTAGTTGTTTGGCCGAAAAATGCAAAAAATGAGGAACGATCATGGTAGGGCGGATACTATGGTTCCTTAGGTCGTATTTGATAGTTCGGAAAAATTTTAGGCGATAGGGGTCAGGAGGTCCTGGGACCACTCGGAAGGCGTGTGCTATAACACACAAAAATATGGGAATCGCGCGAAATTCTAGTTGTTTGGTCGAAAAACACAAATAATGAAGAACGATCATGGCGGGGTGGTTACTATGGTTCCTTAGGTCGTATTTGATGGCCCAGAAAATATTTAGGCGATCGGGGTTCGGGGTTCCCGGGACCCCTTGGAAGGCGTGGGCTAAGGCACACGAAAATATAGAAATCGCGCGGAATTCGAGTTTATTGGCTGAAAAACGCAAAAGACTAGGAATGATCATGGAGGGGCTGTGAATATGGTTCCTTAGGTCGTATTTGATAGTCCGAAAATTTTTAGGCGATCCGGCTCCGAGGGGCCCGACCCACTCGGAAGGCGTGGGCGATAGCACACAAAAATATGGGAATCGGGCGGAATTCTAGTTTTTTGGCCAAAAAATGCAAAAAATAAGGAACGATCATGGCGAGGCGGTGACTATGGTTCCTTAGGTCCTAATTGATGGCCCGAAAATCTTTTAGGCGATCCGAGTCCGGCGGCCCGGCTCACTCGGAAGGCGTGGTCAATAGCACACAAAAATATGGTAATCGAGCGGAATTCTAGTTTTTTGGCCGAAAAATGCAATAAATGAGGAACGATCATGGCTGGGCGGTGACTATGGTTCCTTAGGTCGTATTTGATTGCCCGGAAAAATTTTAGGCGATCGGGGTCCGCGGCTCTTGGGACCACTCGGAATGCGTGGGTATAGCACACGAAAATATGGGAATCGGGCGAAATTCTAGG
Source organism: Nicotiana tomentosiformis (assembly GCF_000390325.3). Classification (NCBI taxonomy): domain Eukaryota; kingdom Viridiplantae; phylum Streptophyta; class Magnoliopsida; order Solanales; family Solanaceae; genus Nicotiana; species Nicotiana tomentosiformis. The sequence continues at coordinate 953,598 of NW_027174566.1, forward strand.
TCTTTTTCAGTAACATGCAAAAAATGTGGAAAGATCTTGGCAGGGCGGTGACTATGGTTCCTTTGGTCTTATTTGATAGTCCGGAAAAATATTAGGCGATAGGGGTCCGGAGGTCCCGGGACCACTCGGAAGGCGTGGGCTATAACACACAAAAATATGGGAATCGCGCGGAATTCTAGTTGTTTGGCCGAAAAACGCAAAAAATGAGGAACGATCATGGCGGGGCGGATACTATGGTTCCTTAGGTCGTATTTGATAGTCCAGAAAAATTTTAGGCGAAAGGGGTCAGGAGCTCCCGGGACCACTCGGAAAGCGTGGGCTATAACACACAAAAATATGGGAATCGCGCGGAATTCTAGTTGTTTGGCCGAAAAATGCAAAAAAATGAGGAACGATCATGGCGGGGTGGTTACTATGGTTCCTTAGGTCGTATTTGATGGCCCGAAAAATTTTTAGGCGATCGGGGTTCGGGGTTCCTGGGACCCCTTGGAAGGCGTGGGCTAAAGCACACGAAAATATGGAAATCGCGCGGAATTCTAGTTTTTTGGCTGAAAAACGCAAAAGACTAGGAACGATCATGGCGGGGCGGTGACTATGGTTCCTTAGGTCGTATTTGATAGTCCGAAAAATTTTTAGGCGATCCGGCTCCGCGGGGCCCGACCCACTCGGAAGGCGTGGGCAATAGCACACAAAAATATGCTAATCGAGCAGAATTCTCGTTTTTTGGCCGAAAAATGCAATAAATGAGGAACGATCATTGCTGGGCGGTGACTATGGCTCCTTAGGTCGTATTTGATGGCCCGGAAAATTTTAGGCGATCGGGGTCCACGGCTCCCGGGACCACTCGGAAAGCGTAAGCTATAGCACACTAAAATATGCAAATCGCGCGGAATTCTAGTTTTTTGGCCGAAAAATGCAAAACATTTGGAACGATCAGGGTGGGGCAGTGACTATGGTACCTTAGGTCGTATTTGATTGTCCGGAAAAATTTTAGGCAATCAGGGTCCGCGGCTCCCCGGACCACTTGGAAGGCATGGGTATAGCACACGAAAATATGGGAATCGGGCGTAATTCTAGTTTTTTGGCCGAAAAATGCAAAAAATGAGAAACGATGATGGCGGGGCAGTTACTATGGTTCCTTAGGTCATATTTGACGGCCCGGAAAAATTTTAGGCGATCGGGGTCCGGGGTCTCGGAACCACTTGGAAGGGTGGGCAATAGCGCACAAAAATATTGTAATCGGGCGGAATTCTAGTTTTTTGGCCGAAAAACGCAACAAATGAGGAATGATCATGGCTGGGCGGTGACTGTGGTTCCTTAGGTCGTATTTGATAGTCCGGAAAAATTTTAGGCGATAGGGGTCCGGAGTTCCCGGGTTCACTTGGAAGGCATACGCTATAGAACACGAAAATATGGGAATCGCGCGGAATTCTAGTTTTTTGGCCAAAAAACGGAAAAAACTAGGAACGATCATGGTTGGGCGGTGAATATGGTTCCTTAGGTCTTATTTGATAGTCCGGAAAAATTTTAGGCGGTAGGGGTCCGGAGACCCAGGACCACTCGGAGGGCGTGGGCTATAACACACAAAAATATGGGATCGCGCGGAATTCTAGTTGTTTGGCCGAAAAACGCAAAAAATGAGGAACGATCATGGCGGGGCAGATACAATGGTTCCTTAGGTCGTATTTGATAGTCTGGAAAAATTTTAGGCGATAGGGGTCCAGAGGTCCCGGGACCACTCGGAAGGTGTGGGCTATAACACACAAAAATATAGGAATCGCGCGGAATTCTAGTTGTTTGGCCGAAAAATGCAAAAAAATAAGGAACGATGATGGCGGGGCGGATACTATGGTTCCTTAGGTCGTATTTGATTGCCCAGAAAAATTTTAGGCGATTGGGGTCCGCGGTGCTTGGGACCACTCGGAATGCGTGGGTATAGCACACGAAAATATGGGAATCGAGCAAAATTCTAGGTCTTTTTCCGTAACATGCAAAAAATGTGGAAAGATCTTGGCAGGGCAGTGACTATGGTTCCTTTGGTCTTATTTGATAGTCCGGAAAAATATTAGGCGATATGGGTCCGGTGGTCCCAGGACCACTCGGAAGGCGTGGGCTATAACACACAAAAATATGGGAATCGCGCGGAATTCTAGTTGTTTGGCCGAAAAATGCAAAAAATGAGGAACGATCTTGGCAGGGCGGTGACTATGGTTCCTTTGGTCTTATTTGATAGTCCGGAAAAATATTAGGCGATATGGGTCCGGTGGTCCCAGGACCACTCGGAAGGCGTGGGCTATAACACACAAAAATATGGGAATCGCGCGGAATTCTAGTTGTTTGGCCGAAAAATGCAAAAAATGAGGAACGATCATGGTAGGGCGGATACTATGGTTCCTTAGGTCGTATTTGATAGTCCAGAAAAATTTTAGGCGATAGGGGTCAGGAGGTCCCGGGACCACTCGGAAGGCGTGGGCTATAACACACAAAAATATAGGAATCGCGCGAAATTCTAGTTGTATGGCCGAAAAACACAAAAAATGAAGAACGATCATGGCGGGGTGGTTACTATGGTTCCTTAGGTCGTATTTGATGGCCCAGAAAATATTTAGGCGATCGGGGTTCGGGGTTCCCGGGACCCCTTGGAAGGCGTGGGCTAAGGCACACGAAAATATGGAAATCGCGCGGAATCCGAGTGTTTTGGCTGAAAAACGCAAAAGACTAGGAATGATCATGGCGGGGCGGTGAATATGGTTCCTTAGGTCGTATTTGACAGTCCGGAAAATTTTTAGGCGATTCGGCTCCGGGGGGCCCGACCCACTCGGAAGGCGTGGGCGATAGCACACAAAAATATGGGAATCGGGCGAAATTCTAGTTTTTTTGCCAAAAAATGCAAAAAATAAGGAACGATCATGGCGAGGCGGTAACTATGGTTCCTTAGCTCCTAATTGATGGCCCGAAAATTTTTTAGGCGATCCGAGTCCGGCGGCCCGGCCCACTCGGAAGGCGTGGGCAATAGCACACAAAAATATGGTAATCGAGCGGAATTCTAGTTTTTTGGCCGAAAAACGCAATAAATGAGGAACGATCATGGCTGGGCGGTGACTATGGTTCCTTAGGTCGTATTTGATTGCCCGAAAAAATTTTAGGCGATCGGGGTCCGCGCCTCTTGGGACCACTCGGAATGCGTGGGTATAGCATACGAAAATATGGGAATCGGGCGAAATTCTAGGTCTTTTTCAGTAACATGCAAAAAATGTGGAAAGATCTTGGTAGGGCGGTGACTATGGTTCCTTTGGTCTTATTTGATAGTCCGGTAAAATATTAGGCGATATGGGTCCGGTGGTCCCGGGACCACTCGGAAGGCGTGGGCTATAACACACAAAAATATGGGAATCACGCGGAATTCTAGTTGTTTGGCCGAAAATGGAAAAAATGAGGAACGATCATGGCGGGGCGGATACTATGGTTCCTTAGGTCGTATTTGATAGTCCGGAAAAATTTTAGGCGAAAGGGGTCAGGAGCTCCCGGGACCACTCGGAAAGCGTGGGCTATAACACACAAAAATATGGGAATCGCGCGGAATTCTAGTTGTTTGGCCGAAAAATGCAAAAAAATGAGGAACGATCATGGCGGGGTGGTTACTATGGTTCCTTAGGTCGTATTTGATGGCCCAGAAAATTTTTAGGCGATCGGGGTTCGGGGTTCCTGGGACCCCTTGGAAGGCGTGGGCTAAAGCACACGAAAATATGGAAATCGCGCGGAATTCTAGTTTTTTGGTTGAAAAACGCAAAAGACTAGGAACGATCATGGCGGGGCGGTGACTATGGTTCCTTAGGTCGTATTTGATAGTCCGAAAATTTTTTAGGCGATCCGGCTTTGCGGGGCCCGACCCACTCGGAAGGCGTGGGCAATAGCACACAAAAATATGCTAATCGAGCAGAATTCTAGTTTTTTGGCCGAAAAACGCAATAAATGAGGAACGATCATTGCTGGGCGGTGACTATGGTTCCTTAGGTCGTATTTGATGGCCCGGAAAATTTTAGGCGATCGGGGTCCACGGCTCCCGGGACCACTCGGAAAGCGTAAGCTATAGCACACTAAAATATGCAAATCGCGCGGAGTTCTAGTTTTTTGGCCGAAAAATGCAAAACATTTGGAACGATCATGGTGGAGCGGTGACTATGGTACCTTAGGTCGTATTTGATTGTCCGGAAAAATTTTAGGCAATCGCTGTCCGCGGCTCCCCGGACCACTTGGAAGGCGTGGGTATAGCACACGAAAATATGGGAATCGGGCGTAATTCTAGTTTTTTGGCCGAAAAATGCAAAAAATGAGAAACGATAATGGCGGGGAAGTTACTATGGTTCCTTAGGTCATATCTGACGGCCCGGAAAAATTTTAGGCGATCGGGGTCCGGGGGTCTCGGAACCACTTGGAAGGGTGGGCAATAGCGCACAAAAATATTGTAATCGGGCGAAATTCTAGTTTTTTGGCCGAAAAATGCAACAAATGAGGAATGATCATGGCTAGGCGGTGACTGTGGTTCCTTAGGTCGTATTTGATTGCCCGGAAAAATTTTAGGCGATCGGGGTCCGCGGCTCTTGGGACCACTCGGAATGCGTGGGTATAGCACACGAAAATATGGGAATCGGGCGAAATTCTAGGTCTTTTTCAGTAACATGCAAAAAATGTGGAAAGATCTTGGCAGGGCGGTGACTATGGTTCCTTTGGTCTTATTTGATAGTCCGGAAAAATATTAGGCGATAGGGGTCCGGAGGTCCCGGGACCACTCGGAAGGCGTGGGCTATAACACACAAAAATATGGGAATCGCGCGGAATTCTAGTTGTTTGGCCGAAAAACGCAAAAAATGAGGAACGATCATGGCGGGGCGGATACTATGGTTCCTTAGGTCGTATTTGATAGTCCGGAAAAATTTTAGGCGATAGGGGTCAGGAGGTCCCGGGACCACTCGGAAGGCGTGGGCTATAACACACAAAAATATGGGAATCGCGCGGAATTCTAGTTGTTTGGCCGAAAAACGCAAAAAATGAGGAACGATCATGGCGGGGTGGTTACTATGGTTCCTTAGGTCGTATTTGATGGCCCCAAAAATTTTTAGGCGATCGGGGTTCGGGGTTCCCGGGACCCCTTGGAAGGCGTGGGCACACGAAAATATGGAAATCGCGCGGAATTCTAGTTTTTTGGCTGAAAAATGCAAAAGACTAGGAACGATCATGGCTGGGTGGTGACTATGGTTCCTTAGGTCGTATTTGATAGTCCGGAAAATTTTTAGGCGATCCGGATCAGGGGGCCCGACCCACTCGGAAGGCGTGGGCTATAACACACAAAAATATGGGAATCGCGCGAAATTCTAGTTGTTTGGCCGAAAAACGCAAAAAATGAGGAACAATTATGGCGGGGTGGTTACTATGGTCCCTTAGGACGTATTTGATGGCCCGGAAAATATTTAGGCGACCGGGTTTGGAGTTCCCGGGACCCCTTGGAAGGCGTGGGCTAAGGCACACGAAAATATGGAAATCGCGCGGAATTCTAGTTTTTTGGCTGAAAAATGCAAAAGACTAGGAACGATCATGGCGGGGCGGTGACTATGGTTCCTTAGGTCGTATTTGATAGTCCGGAAAATTTTTAGGCGATCCGACTCCAGGGGGCCCGACCCACTCGGAAGGCGTGGGCGATAGCACACAAAAATATGGGAATCGGGCGGAATTCTAGTTTTTTGGCCAAAAAATGCAAAAAATAAGGAACGATCATGGCGAGGCGGTGACTATGGTTCCTTAGGTCCTAATTGATGGCCCGAAAATTTTTTAGGCGATCCGAGTCCGGCGGCCCGGCCCACTCGGAAGGCGTGGGCAATAGCACACAAAAATATGGTAATCGAGCGGAATTCTAGTTTTTTGGCCGAAAAACGCAATAAATGAGGAACGATCATGGCTGGGCGGTGACTATGGTTCCTTAGGTCGTATTTGATTGCCCGGAAAATTTTTAGGCGATCGGGGTCCGCGCCTCTTGGGACCACTCGGAATGCGTGGGTATAGCATACGAAAATATGGGAATCGGGCGAAATTCTAGGTCTTTTTCAGTAACATGCAAAAAATGTGGAAAGATCTTGGCAGGGCGGTGACTATGGTTCCTTTGGTCTTATTTGATAGTCCGGAAAAATATTAGGCGATATGGGTCCGGTGGTCCCGGGACCACTCGGAAGGCGTGGGCTATATAACACACAAAAATATGGGAATCGCGCGGAATTCTAGTTGTTTGGCCAAAAATGCAAAAAATGAGGAACGATCATGGCGGGGCGGATACTATGGTTCCTTAGGTCGTATTTGATAGTCCGGAAAAATTTTAGGCGATAGGGGTCAGGAGGTCCCGGGACCACTCGGAAGGCGTGGGCTATAACACACAAAAATATGGGAATCGCGCGGAATTCTAGTTGTTTGGCCGAAAAACGCAAAAAATGAGGAACGATCATGGCGGGGTGGTTACTATGGTTCCTTAGGTCGTATTTGATGGCCCCAAAAATTTTTAGGCGATCGGGGTTCGGGGTTCCCGGGACCCCTTGGAAGGCGTGGGCACACGAAAATATGGAAATCGCGCGGAATTCTAGTTTTTTGGCTGAAAAATGCAAAAGACTAGGAACGATCATGGCTGGGTGGTGACTATGGTTCCTTAGGTCGTATTTGATAGTCCGGAAAATTTTTAGGCGATCCGGATCAGGGGGCCCGACCCACTCGGAAGGCGTGGGCTATAACACACAAAAATATGGGAATCGCGCGAAATTCTAGTTGTTTGGCCGAAAAACGCAAAAAATGAGGAACAATTATGGCGGGGTGGTTACTATGGTCCCTTAGGACGTATTTGATGGCCCGGAAAATATTTAGGCGACCGGGTTTGGAGTTCCCGGGACCCCTTGGAAGGCGTGGGCTAAGGCACACGAAAATATGGAAATCGCGCGGAATTCTAGTTTTTTGGCTGAAAAATGCAAAAGACTAGGAACGATCATGGCGGGGCGGTGACTATGGTTCCTTAGGTCGTATTTGATAGTCCGGAAAATTTTTAGGCGATCCGACTCCAGGGGGCCCGACCCACTCGGAAGGCGTGGGCGATAGCACACAAAAATATGGGAATCGGGCGGAATTCTAGTTTTTTGGCCAAAAAATGCAAAAAATAAGGAACGATCATGGCGAGGCGGTGACTATGGTTCCTTAGGTCCTAATTGATGGCCCGAAAATTTTTTAGGCGATCCGAGTCCGGCGGCCCGGCCCACTCGGAAGGCGTGGGCAATAGCACACAAAAATATGGTAATCGAGCGGAATTCTAGTTTTTTGGCCGAAAAACGCAATAAATGAGGAACGATCATGGCTGGGCGGTGACTATGGTTCCTTAGGTCGTATTTGATTGCCCGGAAAATTTTTAGGCGATCGGGGTCCGCGCCTCTTGGGACCACTCGGAATGCGTGGGTATAGCATACGAAAATATGGGAATCGGGCGAAATTCTAGGTCTTTTTCAGTAACATGCAAAAAATGTGGAAAGATCTTGGAAGGGCGGTGACTATGGTTCCTTTGGTCTTATTTGATAGTCCGGAAAAATATTAGGCGATATGGGTCCGGTGGTCCCGGGACCACTCGGAAGGCGTGGGCTATATAACACACAAAAATATGGGAATCGCGCGGAATTCTAGTTGTTTGGCCAAAAATGCAAAAAATGAGGAACGATCATGGTGGGGCGGATACTATGGTTCCTTAGGTCGTATTTGATAGTCCGGAAAAATTTTAGGCGATAGGGGTCAGGAGGTCCCGGGACCACTCGGAAGGCGTGGGCTATAACACACAAAAATATGGGAATCGCGCGGAATTCTAGTTGTTTGGCCGAAAAACGCAAAAAATGAGGAACGATCATGGCGGGGTGGTTACTATGGTTCCTTAGGTCGTATTTGATGGCCCCAAAAATTTTTAGGCGATCGGGGTTCGGGGTTCCCGGGACCCCTTGGAAGGCGTGGGCACACGAAAATATGGAAATCGCGCGGAATTCTAGTTTTTTGGCTGAAAAATGCAAAAGACTAGGAACGATCATGGCTGGGTGGTGACTATGGTTCCTTAGGTCGTATTTGATAGTCCGGAAAATTTTTAGGCGATCCGGATCAGGGGGCCCGACCCACTCGGAAGGCGTGGGCTATAACACACAAAAATATGGGAATCGCGCGAAATTCTAGTTGTTTGGCCGAAAAACGCAAAAAATGAGGAACAATTATGGCGGGGTGGTTACTATGGTCCCTTAGGACGTATTTGATGGCCCGGAAAATATTTAGGCGACCGGGTTTGGAGTTCCCGGGACCCCTTGGAAGGCGTGGGCTAAGGCACACGAAAATATGGAAATCGCGCGGAATTCTAGTTTTTGGCTGAAAAATGCAAAAGACTAGGAACGATCATGGCGGGGCGGTGACTATGGTTCCTTAGGTCGTATTTGATAGTCCAGAAAATTTTTAGGCGATCCGGCTCCGAGGGGCCCGACCCACTCGGAAGGCGTGGGCGATAGCACACAAAAATATGGGAATCGGGCGGAATTCTAGTTTTTTGGCCAAAAAATGCAAAAAATAAGGAACGATCATGGCGAGGCGGTGACTATGGTTCCTTAGGTCCTAATTGATGGCCCGAAAATTTTTAGGCGATCCGAGTCCGGCGGCCCGGCCCACTCGGAAGGCGTGGGCAATAGCACACAAAAATATGGTAATCGAGCGGAATTCTAGTTTTTTGGCCGAAAAACGCAATAAATGAGGAACGATCATGGCTGGGCGGTGACTATGGTTCCTTAGGTCGTATTTGATTGTTCGGAAAATTTTTAGGCGATCGGGGTCCGCGCCTCTTGGGACCACTCGGAATGCGTGGGTATAGCATACGAAAATATGGGAATCGAGCGAAATTCTAGGTCTTTTTCCGTAACATGCAAAAAATGTGGAAAGATCTTGGCAGGGCGGTGACTATGGTTCCTTTGGTCTTATTTGATAGTCCGGAAAAATATTAGGCGATATGGGTCCGGTGGTCCCAGGACCACTCGGAAGGCGTGGGCTATAACACACAAAAATATGGGAATCGCGCGGAATTCTAGTTGTTTGGCCGAAAAATGCAAAAAATGAGGAACGATCTTGGCAGGGCGGTGACTATGGTTCCTTTGGTCTTATTTGATAGTCCGGAAAAATATTAGGCGATATGGGTCCGGTGGTCCCAGGACCACTCGGAAGGCGTGGGCTATAACACACAAAAATATGGGAATCGCGCGGAATTGTAGTTGTTTGGCCGAAAAATGCAAAAAATGAGGAACGATCATGGTAGGGCAGATACTATGGTTCCTTAGGTCGTATTTGATAGTCCGGAAAAATTTTAGGCGATAGGGGTCAGGAGGTCCCGGGACCACTCGGAAGGCGTGGGCACACGAAAATATGGAAATCGCGCGGAATTCTAGTTTTTTGGCTGAAAAATGCAAAAGACTAGGAATGATCATGGCTGGGTGGTGACTATGGTTCCTTAGGTCATATTTGATGGCCCGAAAAATATTTAGGCGACCGGGGTTCGGGGTTCCCGGGACCCCTTGGAAGGCGTGGGCTAAGGCACACGAAAATATGGAAATCGCGCGGAATTCTAGTTTTTTGGCTGAAAAATGCAAAAGACTAGGAACGATCATGGCGGGGCGGTGACTATGGTTCCTTAGGTCGTATTTGATAGTCCGGAAAATTTTTAGGCGATCCGACTCCAGGGGGCCCGACCCACTCGGAAGGCGTGGGCGATAGCACACAAAAATATGGGAATCGGGCGGAATTCTAGTTTTTTGGCCAAAAAATGCAAAAAATAAGGAACGATCATGGCGAGGCGGTGACTATGGTTCCTTAGGTCCTAATTGATGGCCCGAAAATTTTTTAGGCGATCCGATTCCGGCGGCCCGGCCCACTCGGAAGGCGTGGGCAATAGCACACAAAAATATGGTAATGGAGCGGAATTCTAGTTTTTTGGCCGAAAAACGCAATAAATGAGGAACGATCATGGCTGGGCGGTGACTATGGTTCCTTAGGTCGTATTTGATTGCCCGGAAATATTTTAGGCGATCGGGGTCCGCGCCTCTTGGGACCACTCGGAATGCGTGGGTATAGCATACGAAAATATGGGAATCGGGCGAAATTCTAGGTCTTTTTCAGTAACATGCAAAAAATGTGGAAAGATCTTGGCAGGGCGGTGACTATGGTTCCTTTGGTCTTATTTGATAGTCCGGAAAAATATTAGGCGATATGGGTCCGGTGGTCCCGGGACCACTCGGAAGGCGTGGGCTATATAACACACAAAAATATGGGAATCGCGCGGAATTCTAGTTGTTTGGCCAAAAACGCAAAAAATGAGGAACGATCATGGCGGGGCGGCTACTATGGTTCCTTAGGTCGTATTTGATAGTCCGGAAAAATTTTAGGCGATAGGGGTCAGGAGGTCCCGGGACCACTCGGAAGGCGTGGGCTATAACACACAAAAATATGGGAATCGCGCGAAATTCTAGTTGTTTGGCCGAAAAACGCAAAAAATGAGGAACGATCATGGCGGGGTGGTTACTATGGTTCCTTAGGTCATATTTGATGGCCCCAAAAATTTTTAGGCGATCGGAGTTCGGGGTTCCCGGGACCCCTTGGAAGGCGTGGGCACACGAAAATATGGAAATCGCGCGGAATTCTAGTTTTTTGGCTGAAAAATGCAAAAGACTAGGAATGATCATGGCTGGGTGGTGACTATGGTTCCTTAGGTCGTATTTGATAGTCCGGAAAATATTTAGGCGACCGGGGTTCGGGGTTCCCGGGACCCCTTGGAAGGCGTGGGCTAAGGCACACGAAAATATGGAAATCGCGCGGAATTCTAGTTTTTTGGCTGAAAAATGCAAAAGACTAGGAACGATCATGGCGGGGCGGTGACTATGGTTCCTTAGGTCGTATTTGATAGTCCGGAAAATTTTTAGGCGATCCGGCTCCGGGGGGCCCGACCCACTCGGAAGGCGTGGGCGATAGCACACAAAAATATGGGAATCGGGCGGAATTCTAGTTTTTTGGCCAAAAAATGCAAAAAATAAGGAACGATCATGGCGAGGCGGTGACTATGGTTCCTTAGGTCCTAATTGATGGCCCGAAAATTTTTTAGGCGATCCGAGTCCGGCGGCCCGGCCCACTCGGAAGGCGTGGGCAATAGCACACAAAAATATGGTAATCGAGCGGAATTCTAGTTTTTTGGCCGAAAAATGCAATAAATGAGGAACGATCATGGCTGGGCGGTGACTATGGTTCCTTAGGTCGTATTTGATTGCCCGGAAATATTTTAGGCGATCGGGGTCCGCGCCTCTTGGGACCACTCGGAATGCGTGGGTATAGCATACGAAAATATGGGAATCGGGCGAAATTCTAGGTCTTTTTCAGTAACATGCAAAAAATGTGGAAAGATCTTGGTAGGGCGGTGACTATGGTTCCTTTGGTCTTATTTGATAGTCCGGAAAAATATTAGGCGATATGGGTCCGGTGGTCCCGGGACCACTCGGAAGGCGTGGGCTATATAACACACAAAAATATGGGAATCGCGCGGAATTCTAGTTGTTTGGCCAAAAACGCAAAAAATGAGGAACGATCATGGCGGGGCGGATACTATGGTTCCTTAGGTCGTATTTGATAGTCCGGAAAAATTTTAGGCGATAGGGGTCAGGAGGTCCCGGGACCACTCGGAAGGCGTGGGCTATAACACACAAAAATATGGGAATCGCGCGAAATTCTAGTTGTTTGGCCGAAAAACGCAAAAAATAAGGAACGATCATGGCGGGGTGGTTACTATGGTTCCTTAGGTCATATTTGATGGCCCCAAAAATTTTTAGGCGATCGGAGTTCGGGGTTCCCGGGACCCCTTGGAAGGCGTGGGCACACGAAAATATGGAAATCGCGCGGAATTCTAGTTTTTTGGCTGAAAAATGCAAAAGACTAGGAATGATCATGGCTGGGTGGTGACTATGGTTCCTTAGGTCGTATTTGATAGTCCGGAAAATTTTTAGGCGATCCGGATCAGGGGGCCCGACCCACTCGGAAGGCGTGGGCTATAACACACAAAAATATGGGAATCGCGCGAAATTCTAGTTGTTTGGCCGAAAAACGCAAAAAATGAGGAACGATTATGGCGGGGTGGTTACTATGGTTCCTTAGGTCGTATTTGATGTTCCGGAAAATATTTAGGCGACCGGGGTTCGGAGTTCCCGGGACCCCTTGGAAGGCGTGGGCTAAGGCACACGAAAATATGAAAATCGCGCGGAATTCTAGTTTTTTGGCTGAAAAATGCAAAAGACTAGGAACGATCATGGCGGGGCGGTGACTATGGTTCCTTAGGTCGTATTTGATAGTCCGGAAAATTTTTAGGCGATCCGACTCCAGGGGCCCGACCCACTCGGAAGGCGTGGGCGATAGCACACAAAAATATGGGAATCGGGCGGAATTCTAGTTTTTGGCCAAAAAATGCAAAAAATAAGGAACGATCATGGCAAGGTGGTGACTATGGTTCCTTAGGTCCTAATTGATGGCCCGAAAATTTTTCAGGCGATCTGAGTCCGGCGGCCCGGCCCACTCGGAAGGCGTGGGCAATAGCACACAAAAATATGGTAATCGAGAGGAATTCTAGTTTTTTGGCCGAAAAACGCAATAAATGAGGAACGATCATGGCTGGGCGGTGACTATGGTTCCTTAGGTCGTATTTGATTGCCCGGAAAATTTTTAGGCGATCGGGGTCCGCGCCTCTTGGGACCACTCGGAATGCGTGGGTATAGCATACGAAAATATGGGAATCGGGCGAAATTCTAGGTCTTTTTCAGTAACATGCAAAAAATGTGGAAAGATCTTGGCAGGGCGGTGACTATGGTTCCTTTGGTCTTATTTGATAGTCCGGAAAAATATTAGGCGATATGGGTCCGGTGGTCCCGGGACCACTCGGAAGGCGTGGGCTATATAACACACAAAAATATGGGAATCGCGCGGAATTCTAGTTGTTTGGCCAAAAACGCAAAAAATGAGGAACGATCATGGCGGGGCGGATACTATGGTTCCTTAGGTCGTATTTGATAGTCCGGAAAAATTTTAGGCGATAGGGGTCAGGAGGTCCCGGGACCACTCGGAAGGCGTGGGCTATAACACACAAAAATATGGGAATCGCGCGGAATTCTAGTTGTTTGGCCGAAAAACGCAAAAAATGAGGAACGATCATGGCGGGGTGGTTACTATGGTTCCTTAGGTCGTATTTGATGGCCCCAAAAATTTTTAGGCGATCGGGGTTCGGGGTTCCCGGGACCCCTTGGAAGGCGTGGGCACACGAAAATATGGAAATCGCGCGGAATTCTAGTTTTTTGGCTGAAAAATGCAAAAGACTAGGAACGATCATGGCTGGGTGGTGACTATGGTTCCTTAGGTCGTATTTGATAGTCCGGAAAATTTTTAGGCGATCCGGATCAGGGGGGCCCGACCCACTCGGAAGGCGTGGGCTATAACACACAAAAATATGGGAATCGCACGAAATTCTAGTTGTTTGGCCGAAAAACGCAAAAAATGAGGAACGATCATGGCGGGGTGGTTACTATGGTTCCTTAGGTCATATTTGATGGCCCGGAAAATATTTTGGCGACCGGGGTTCGGGGTTCCCGGGACCCCTTGGAAGGCGTGGGCTAAGGCACACGAAAATATGGAAATCGCGCGGAATTCTAGTTTTTTGGCTGAAAAAGGCAAAAGACTAGGAACGATCATGGCGGGGCTGTGACTATGGTTCCTTAGGTCGTATTTGATAGTCCGGAAAATTTTTAGGCGATCCGACTCCAGGGGGCCCGACCCACTCGGAAGGCGTGGGCGATAGCACACAAAAATATGGGAATCGGGCGGAATTCTAGTTTTTTGGCCAAAAAATGCAAAAAATAAGGAACGATCATGGCGAGGCGGTGACTATGGTTCCTTAGGTCCTAATTGATGGCCCGAAAATTTTTTAGGCGATCCGAGTCCGGCGGCCCGGCCACTCGGAAGGCGTGGGCAATAGCACACAAAAATATGGTAATCGAGCGGAATTCTAGTTTTTTGGCCAAAAAACGCAATAAATGAGGAACGATCATGGCTGGGCGGTGACTATGGTTCCTTAGGTCGTATTTGATTGCCCGGAAAATTTTTAGGTGATGGGGTCCGCGCCTCTTGGGACCACTCGGAATGCGTGGGTATAGCATACGAAAATATGGGAATCGGGCGAAATTCTAGGTCTTTTTCAGTAACATGCAAAAAATGTGGAAAGATCTTGGCAGGGCGGTGACTATGGTTCCTTTGGTCTTATTTGATAGTCCGGAAAAATATTAGGCGATATGGGTCCGGTGGTCCCGGGACCACTCGGAAGGCGTGGGCTATATAACACACAAAAATATGGGAATCACGCGGAATTCTAGTTGTTTGGCCAAAAACGCAAAAAATGAGGAACGATCATGGCGGGGCGGATACTATGGTTCCTTAGGTCGTATTTGATAGTCCGGAAAAATTTTAGGCGATAGGGGTCAGGAGGTCCCGGGACCACTCGGAAGGCGTGGGCTATAACACACAAAAATATGGGAATCGCGCGGAATTCTAGTTGTTTGGCCGAAAAACGCAAAAAATGAGGAACGATCATGGTGGGGTGGTTACTATGGTTCCTTAGGTCGTATTTGATGGCCCCAAAAATTTTTAGGCGATCGGGGTTCGGGGTTCCTGGGACCCCTTGGAAGGCGTGGGCACACGAAAATATGGAAATCGTGCGGAATTCTAGTTTTTTGGCTGAAAAATGCAAAAGACTAGGAACGATCATGGCGGGGCAGTGACTATGGTTCGTTAGGTTGTATTTGATAGTCCGGAAAAGTTTTAGGCGATCCGGCTCCGGGGGTCCCGACCCACTCGGAAGGCGTGGGCTATAGCACACAAAAATATGGGAATCGGGTGGAATTCTAGTTTTTTGGCCAAAAAATGCAAAAAATGAGGAACGATCATGGCTGGGCGGATACTATGGTTCCTTAGGTCGTATTTGATAGTCCAGAAAATTTTTAGGCGATCCGGCTCCGGGGGGCCCGACCCACTCGGAAGGTGTGGGCGATAGCACACAAAAATATGGGAATCGGGCGGAATTCTAGTTTCTTTGCCAAACAATGCAAAAACTGAGGAACGATCATGGCGAGGCAGTGACTATGGTTCCTTAGGTCCTAATTGATGGCCCGAAATTTTTTTAGGCGATCCGAGTCCGGCGGCCCGGCCCACTCGGAAGGCGTGGGCAATAGCACACAAAAATATGGTAATCGAGCAGAATTCTAGTTTTTTGGCCGAAAAACGCAATAAATGAGGAACGATCATGGTGGGGCGGTTACTATGGTTCCTTAGGTCGTATTTGACGGCCCGGAAAATTTTTAGGCGATCGGGGTCCGGGGGTCCCGGAACCACTTGGAAGGGTGGGCTGCACACAAAAATATTGTAATCGGGCGGAATTCTAGTTTTTTTGCCGAAAAAATGCAACAAATGAGGAATGATCATGGCTGGGCGGTGACTATGGTTCCTTAGGTCGTATTTGATAGTTCGGAAAAATTTTAGGCGATAGGGGTCCGGAGTTCCCGGGTTCACTTGGAAGGCGTGGGCTATAGGACACGAATATATGGGAATCGTGCGGAATTCTAGTTTTTTGGCCGAAAAACGGAAAAAACTAGGAACGTTCATGGCTGGGCGGTGACTATGGTTCCTTTGGTCTTATTTGATAGTCCGGAAAAATATTAGCCGATAGGGGTCCGGAGGTCTCTGGACCACTCGGAAAGCGTGGGCTATAACACACAAAAATATGGGAATCGCGCAGAATTCTAGTTGTTTGGCCGAAAAATGCAAAAAATGAGGAATGATCATGGCGGGGCGGATACTATGGTTCCTTAGGTCGTATTTGATAGTCCGGAAAAATTTTAGGCGATAGGGGCAAGGAGGTCCCGGGACCACTCGGAAGGCGTGGGCTATAACACACAAAAATATGGGAATCGCGCGAAATTCTAGTTGTTTGGCCGAAAAACGCAAAAAATGAGGAACGATCATGGCGGGGTGGTTACTACGGTTCCTTAGGTCGTATTTGATGGCCCCAAAAATTTTTAGGCGATCGGGGTTCCCGGGACCCCTTAGAAGGCGTGGGCTAAAGCAATGAAAATATGGAAATCGCACGTAATTCTAGTTTTTTGGCTGAAAAACGCAAAAGACTAGAAACGATCATGGCGGGGCGGTGACTATGGTTACATAGGTCGTATTTGATAGTCCGGAAAATATTTAGGCGATCCGGCTCCGGGGGCCCGACCCACTCGGAAGGCGTGGGCAATAGCACACAAAAATATGGGAATCGGGCGAAATTCTAGTTTTTTGACCAAAAAATGCAAAAAATGAGGAACAATCATGGCGAGGCGGTGACTATGGTTCCTTAGGTCCTAATTGATGGCCCGAAAAGTTTTTAGGCGATCCGATTCCGGCGGCCCGGCCCACTCGGAAGGCGTGGGCAATAACACACAAAAATATGGTAATCGAGCGGAATTCTAGTTTTTTGGCCGAAAAACGCAATAAATGAGGAACGATCATGGAAGGTTGGTGACTATGGTTCCTTAGGTCGTATTTGATGGCTCAGAAAATTTTAGACCATCGGGGTCCACGTCTCCCGGGACCACTCGCAAGGCGTAAGCTATAGCACACGAAAATATGCAAATCGCGCGGAGTTCTAGTTTTTTGGCCGAAAAATGCAAAGCATTTAGAACGATCATGGTGGGGCGGTGACTATGGTACCTTAGGTCGTATTTGATAGTCCGAAAAAATTTTAGGCGATCGGGGTCTGCGGCTCCCCGAACCACTTGGAAGGCGTGGTATAGCACACGAAAATATGGGAATCAGGCGGAATTCTAGTTTTTTGGCCGAAAAACGCAATAAATGAGGAACGATCATGGCGGGGCGGTGACTATGGTTCCTTAGGTCGTATTTGATGGCCCGGAAAATTTTAGGCGATCGGGGTCCACGGCTCCCGGGACCACTCGGAAGGCGTAAGCTATAGCACACGAAAATATGCAAATCGCGCGGAGTTCTAGTTTTTTGGCCGAAAAATGCAAAGCATTTGGAACGATCATGGTGGGGCGGTGACTATGGTACCTTAGGTCGTATTTGATAGTCCGGAAAAATTTTAGGCGATCGGGGTCCGCGGCTCCCCGGACCACTTGGAAGGCGTGGGTATAGCACACGAAAATATGGGAATCGGGCGTAATTCTAGTTTTTTGGCCGAAAAATGCAAAAAATGAGAAACGATGATGGCGGGGCGGTTACTATGGTTCCTTAGGTCGTATTTGACGGCTCGGAAAAATTTTAGGCGATCGGGGTCCGGGGGTCCCGGAACCACTTGGAAGGGAGGGCAATAGCACACAAAAATATTGTAATCGGGCGGAATTCTAGTTTTTTGGCCGAAAAATGCCACAAATGAGGAATGATCATGGCTGGGCGGTGACTATGGTTCCTTAGGTCTTATTTGATAGTACGAAAAAATTTTAGGCGATAGGGGTCCGGAGGTCCCGGGACCACTCGGAAGGTGTGGGCTATAACACACAAAAATATGGGAATCGCAAAAAACTATTTGTTTGGCCGAAAAACGCAAACAATAAGGAACGATCATGGCGGGGAGGATACTATGGTTCCTTAGGTCGTATTTGATTGCACGGAAAAATTTTTAGGCGATCGGGGTCCGCAGCTCTTGGGACCACTCGGAATGCGTGGGTATAGCACATGAAAATATGGGAATCGTGCGAAATTCTAGGTCTTTTTCAGTAACATGCAAAAAATGTGGAAAGATCTTGGCAGGGTGGGGACTACGGTTCCTTTGGTCTTATTTGATAGTCCGGAAAAATATTAGGCGATAGGGGTCCGGAGGTCCCGGGACCACTCGGAAGGCGTGGGCTATAACACACAAAAATATGGGAATCGTGCGGAATTCTAGTTGTTTGGCCGAAAAATGCAAAAAATGAGGAACGATCATGGCGGGGCGGATACTATGGTTCCTTAGGTCGTATTTGATAGTCCGGAAAAATTTTAGGCGATAGGGGTCAGGAGGTCCCGGGACCACTCGGAAGGCGTGGGCTATAACACACAAATATTTGGGAATCGCGCGGAATTCTAGTTCTTTGGCCGAAAAACGCAAAAAATGAGGAACGATCATGGCGGGGTGGTTACTATGGTTCCTTAGGTCGTATTTGATGGCCCCAAAAATTTTTAGGCGATCGGGGTTCGAGGTTCCCGGGACCCCTTGGAAGGCGTGGGCTAAAGCACACGAAAATATGGAAATCGCGCAGAATTCTAGTTTTTTGGCTGAAAAGCGCAAAAGACTAGGAACGATCATGGCAGGGCGGTGACTTTGGTTCCTTAGGTCGTATTTGATAGTCCGGAAAATTTTTAGGCGATCCGGCTCCGGGGGGCCCGACCCACTCGGAAGGCGTGGGCGATAGCACACAAAAATATGGGAATCGGGCGGAATTCTATTTTTTTGGCCAAAAAATGCAAAAAATGAGGAATGATCATGGCGAGGCGGTGACTATGGTTCCTTAGGTCCTAATTGATGGCCTGAAATATTTTTAGGCGATCCGAGTCCGGCGGCCCAACCCACTTGGAAGGCGTGGGCAATAGCTCACAAAAATATGGTAATCGAGCGGAATTCAAGTGTTTTTGCCGAAAAACGCAATAAATGAGGAACGATCATGGCGGGGTGGTGACTATGGTTCCTTAGGTCGTATTTGATGGCCCGAAAAATTTTAGTTGATCGGGGTCCACGGCTCCCGGGACCACTCGGAAGGCGTAAGCTACAGCACACGAAAATATGCAAATCGCGCGGAGTTCTAGTTTTTTGGCCGAAAAATGCAAAGCATTTAGAACGATCATGGAGGGGCGGTGACTATGGTACCTTAGGTCGTATTTGATAGTCCGGAAAAATTTTAGGCGATCGAGGTCCGCGGCTCCCCGGACCACTTGAAAAGCATGGTATAGTACACGAAAATATTGGAATCGGGCGTAATTGTAGTTTTTTTGGCCGAAAAACGCAATAAATGAGGAACGATCATGGCGGGGCGGTGACTATGGTTCCTTAGGTCGTATTTTATGGCCCGGAAAATTTTAGGCGATCGGGGGCCATGGCTCCCGGGACCACTCGCAAGGCGTAAGCTATAGCACACGAAAATATGCAAATCGCGCGGAGTTCTAGTTTTTTAGCCGAAAAAAGCAAAGCATTTGGAACGATCATGGTGGGGCGGTGACTATGGTACCTTAGGTCGTATTTGATAGTCGGCAAATTTTTTAGGCGATCGGGGTCTGCGGCTCCCCGGACCACTTGGAAGGCGTGGTATAGCACACGAAAATATGGGAATCGGGCGGAACTCTAGTTTTTTGGCCGAAAAAGGCAATCAATGGGGAACGATCATGGCGGGGCGGTGACTATGGTTCCTTAGGTCGTATTTGATGGCCCGGAAAATTTTAGGCGATCGGGGTCCACGGCTCCCGGGACCACTCGCAAGGCGTAAGCTATAGCACACGAAAATATGCAAATCGCGCGGAGTTCTAGTTTATTGGCCGAAAAATGCAAAGCATTTGGAATGATCATGGTGGGGCAGTGACTATGGTACCTTAGGTCGTATTTGATAGTCCGAAAAAATTTTAGGCGATCGGGGTCTGCAGCTCCCTGGACCACTTGGAAGGCGTGGTATAGCACACGAAAATATGGGAATCGGGCAGAATTCTAGTTTTTTGGCCGAAAAATGCAAAAAATGAGTAACGATGATGGCGGGGCGGTTACTATGGTTCCTTAGGTCGTATTTGATGGCCCGGAAAAATTTTAGGCGATCGAGGTCCAGGGGTCCCGGAACCACTTGGAAGGGAGGGCAAAAGCACACAAAAATATTGTAATCGGGCGGAATTCTAGTTTTGGCCAAAAAATGCCAAAAATGAGGAACGATCATGGCGAGGCGGTGACTATGGTTCCTTAGGTCCTAATTGATGGCCTGAAATATATTTAGGCGATCCGAGTCCGGCGGCCCGACCCACTTGGAAGGCGTGGGCAATAGCTCACAAAAATATGGTAATCGAGCGGAATTCTAGTGTTTTGGCCGAAAAACGCAATAAATGAGGAACAATCATGGCGGGGTGGTGACTATGGTTCCTTAGGTCGTATTTGATGGCCCGGAAAATTTTAGGCGATCGGGGTCCACGGCACCCGGGACCACTCGGAAGGCGTAAGCTATAGCACACGAAAATATGCAAATCGCGCGGAGTTCTAGTTTTTTGGCCGAAAAATGCAAAGCATTTGGAACGATCTTGGCGGGGCGGTAACTATGGTTCCTTAGATCGTATTTGATAGTCCGGAAAATTTTTAGGCGATCCGGCTCCGGGGGGCCCGACCCACTCGGAAGGCGTGGGCGATAGCACACAAAAATATGGGAATCGGGTGGAATTCTAGTTTTTTGGCCAAAAAATGCAAAAAATGAGGAACGATCATGGCGAGGCGGTGACTATGGTTCCTTAGGTCCTAATTGATGGCCTGAAATATTTTTAGGCGATCCGAGTCCGGCGGCCCGGCCCACTCGGAAGGCGTGGGCAATAGCTCACAAAAATATGGTAATTGAGCGAAATTCTAGTTTTTTGGCCGAAAAACGCCACAAATGAGGAATGATCATGGCTGGGCGGTGGCAATGGTTCCTTAGGTCTTATTTGATAGTAAGAAAAAATTTTAGGCGATAGGGGTCCGGAGGTCCCGGGACCACTCGGAAGGTGTGGGCTATAACACACAAAAATATGGGAATCGCGCGAAATTCTCGTTGTTTGGCCGAAAAACGCAAACAAAAAAGGAACGATCATGGCGGGGAGGATACTATGGTTCCTTAGGTCGTATTTGATTGCCCGAAAAAAATTTTAGGCGATCGGGGTCCGCAGCTCTTGGGACCACTCGGAATGCGTGGGTATAGCACACGAAAATATGGGAATCGTGCGAAATTCTAGGTCTTTTTCAGTAAAATGCAACAAATGTGGAAAGATCTTGGCAGGGTGGTGACTATGGTTCCTTTGGTCTTATTTGATAGTCCGGAAAAATATTAGGCGATAGGGGTCCGGAGGTCCCAGGACCACTCGAAAGGCGTGGGCTATAACACACAAAAATATGGGAATCGTGCGGAATTCTAGTTGTTTGGCCGAAAAATGCAAAAAATGAGGAACGATCATGGCGGATACTATGGTTCCTTAGGTCGTATTTGATAGTTCGGAAAAATTTTAGGCAATAGGGGTCAGGAGGTCCCGGGACCACTGGGAAGGCGTGGGCTATAACACACAAAAATATGGGAATCGCGCGGAATTCTAGTTCTTTGGCCGAAAAACGCAAAAAATGAGGAACGATCATGGCGGGGTGGTTACTATGGTTCCTTAGGTCGTATTTGATGGCCCCGAAAATTTTTAGCCGATCTGGGTTTGGGGTTCCCGGGACCCTTGGAAGGCGTGGGCTAAAGCACACGAAAATATGGAAATCGCGCAGAATTCTAGTTTTTTGTCTGAAAAACACAAAAGACTAGGAACGATCATGGCGGGGCGGTGACTATGGTTCCTTAGGTCGTATTTCATAGTGCGGAAAATTTTTAGGCGATCCGGCTCCGGGGGTCCCGACCCACTCGGAAGGCGTGGGCGATAGCGCACAAAAAAATGGGAATCGGGTGGAATTCTAGTTTTTTGGCCAAAAAATGCAAAAAAATGAGGAACGATCATGGCGAGGCGCTGACTATGGTTCCTTAGGTCCTAATTGATGGCCTGAAATTTTTTTAGGTGATCCGAGTCCGGCGGCCCGGCCCACTTGGAAGGCGTGGGCAATAGCTCTCAAAAATATGGTAATCGAGCGGAATTCTAGTTTTTTGGCCGAAAAACGCAATAAATGAGGAACGATCATGGCGGGGCGGTGACTATGGTTCCTTAGGTCGTATTTGATGGCCCGGAAAATTTTAGGCGATCTGGGTCCACGGCTCCCGGGACCACTCGGAAGGCGTAAGCTATAGCACACGAAAATATGCAAATCGCGCGGCGTTCTAGTTTTTGGCCGAAAAATACAAAGAATTTGGAATGATCATGGTGGGGCGGTGACTATGGTACCTTAGGTCGTATTTGATAGTCTGGAAAAATTTTAGGCGATCGGGGTCCACGGCTCCCCGGACCACTTGGTAGGCATGGTATAGTACACAAAAATATTGGAATCGGGCGTAACTGTAGTTTTTTGGCCGAACAACGCAATAAATGAGGAACGATCATGGCGGGGCGGTGACTATGGTTCCTTAGGTCGTATTTGATGGCCCGGAAAATTTTAGACGATCGGGGTCCATGGCTCCCGGGACCACTCGCAAGGCGTAAGCCATAGCACACGAAAATATGCAAATCGCGCGGAGTTCTAGTTTTTTGGCCGAAAAATGCAAAGCATTTGGAACGATCATGGTGGGGCGGTGACTATGGTACCTTAGGTCGTATTTGATAGTCCGGAAAAATTTTAGGCGATTGGGGTCCGGAGACCCGGGACCACTCGGAAGGCGTGGGCTACAGCACACAAAAATATGGGATCGCGCGGAATTCTAGTTTTTTGGCCGAAAAACGCAATAAATGAGGAACGATCATGGCGGGGCGGTGACTATGGTTCCTTAGGTCGTATTTGATGGCCCGGAAAATTTTAGGCGATCGGGGTCCACGGCTCCCGGGACCACTCGCAAGGCGTAAGCTATAGCACACGAAAATATGCAAATCGAGCGGAGTTCTAGTTTTTTGGCCGAAAAATGCAAAAAATTTGGAATGATCATGGTGGGCCGGTGACTATGGTACCTTAGGTCGTATTTGATAGTCCGAAAAATTTTTAGGCAATCGGGGTTTGCGGCTCCCCGGACCACTTGGAAGGCCTGGTATAGCACACGAAAATATGGGAATCGGGGGAAATTCTAGTTTTTTGGCCGAAAAATGCAAAAAATGAGTAACGATGATGGCGGGGCGGATACTATGGTTCCTTAGGTCATATTTGATAGTCCGGAAAATTTTTAGGCGATAGGGGTCCGGAGGTCCCGGGACCACTCGGAAGGTGTGGGCTATAACACACAACCATATGGGAATCGCGCGAAATTCTAGTTGTTTGGCCGAAAAATGCAAAAAATGAGGAACGATCATGGCGGGGCGGATACTATGGTTCCTTAGGTTGTATTTGATAGTCCGGAAAAATTATAGGCGATAGGGGTCAGGAGGTACCGGGACCACTCGGAAGGCGTGGGCTATAACACACAAAAATATGGGAATCGCGCGGAATTCTAGTTGTTTAGCCAAAAAATGCAAAATATGCGGAACGATCATGGCAGGGTGGTTACTATGGTTCCTTAGGTCGTATTTGATGGCCAGGCAAATTTTTAGACGATCGGGGTTCGGGGTTTCCGGGACCCCTTTGAAGGCGTGGGCTAAAGCACACGAAAATATGGAAATCGTGAGGAATTCTAGTTTTTTGGCTGAAAAATGCAAAAGACTAGGAACGATCATGGCGGGGAGGTGACTATGGTTCCTTAGGTCGTATTTGATAGTCCGGAAAAGTTTTAGGCGATCCGGCTCCGGGGGGCCCGACCCACTCGGAAGGCGTGGGCGATAGCACACAAAAATATGGGAATCGGGTGGAATTCTAGTTTTTTGGCCAAAAAATGCAAAAAATGAGGAACGATCATGGCGAGGCGGTGACTATGGTTCCTTAGGTCCTAATTGATGGCCTGAAATATTTTTAGGCGATCCGAGTCCGGCGGCCCGGCCCACTCGGAAGGCGTGGGCAATAGCTCACAAAAATATGGTAATCGAGCGGAATTCTAGTTTTTTGGCCGAAAAACGCAATAAATGAGGAACGATCATGGCGGGGCGGTGACTATGGTTCCTTAGGTCGTATTTGATGGCCCGGAAAATTTTAGGCGATCGGGGTCCACGGCTCCCGGGACCACTCGGAAGGCGTAAGCTATAGCACACGAAAATATGCAAATCGCGCGGAGTTCTAGTTTTTTGGCCGAAAAATGCAAAGCATTTGGAACGATCATGGAGGGGCGGTGACTATGGTACCTTAGGTCGTATTTGATAGTCCGGAAAAATTTTAGGCGATTGGGGTCCGCGGCTCCCCGGACCACTTGGAAGGCGTGGTATAGCACACGAAAATATTGGAATCGGGTGTAATTCTAGTTTTTTGGCCGAAAAATGCAAAAGACGAGAAACGATGATGGCGGGGTGGTTACTATGGTTCCTTAGGTCGTACTTGACGGCCCGGAAAAACTTTTGGCGATCGGGGTCCGGGGGTCCCGGAACCACTTGGAAGGGTGGGCTATAGGACACGAAAATATGGGAATCGCGCGAAATTCTAGTTTTTTGGCCGAAAAACGGAAAAAACTAGGAACGATCATGGCTGGGCGGTGACTATGGTTCCTTAGGTCTTATTTGATAGTCCGGAAAAATTTTAGGCGATAGGGGTCCGGAGACCCAGGACCACTCGGAAGGCGTGGGCTAAAACACACAAAAATATGGGAATCGCGCGGAATTCTAGTTGTTTGGCCGAAAAACGCAAAAAATGAGGAACGATCATGGCGGGGCGGATACTATGGTTCCTTAGGTCGTATTTGATAGTCCGGAAAAATTTTAGGCGATAGGGGTCAGGAGGTCCCGGGACCACTCGGAAGGCGTGGGCTATAACACACAAAAATATGGGAATCGCGCGGAATTCTAGTTGTTTGGCCGAAAAACGCAAAAAATGAGGAACGATCATGGCGGGGTGGTTACTATGGTTCCTTAGGTCGTATTTGATGGCCCGGAAAATTTTTAGGCGATCGGGGTTCGGGGTTTCCGGGACCCCTTTGAAGGCGTGGGCTAAAGCACACGAAAATATGGAAGTCGCGAGGAATTCTAGTTTTTTGGCTGAAAAATGCAAAAGACTAGGAACGATCATGGCGGGGAGGTGACTATGGTTCCTTAGGTCGTATTTGATAGTCCGGAAAAGTTTTAGGCGATCCGGCTCCGGGGGGCCTGACCCACTCGGAAGGTGTGGGCGATATCACACAAAAATATGAGAATCGGGCGGAATTTTAGTTTTTTGGCCAAGAAATGCAAAAACTGAGGAACGATCATGGCAAGGTGGTGACTATGGTTCCTTAGGTCCTAATTGATGGCCCAAAAAAATTTTTAGGCGATCCGAGTCCGGCGGCCCGGCCCACTCGGAAGGCGTGGGCAATAGCACACAAAAATATGGTAATCGAGCGGAATTCTAGTTTTTTGGCCGAAAAATGCAATAAATGAGGTACGATCATGGCGAGGCGGTGACTATGGTTCCTTAGGTCGTATTTGATGGCCCGAAAAATTTTAGGCGATCGGGGTCCACGGCTCCCGGGACCACTCGGAAGGCGTAAGCTATAGCACATTAAAATATGCAAATCGCGCGGAGTTCTAGTTTTTTGGCCAAAAAATGCAAAGCATTTCGAACGATCATGGTGGGGCGGTGACTATGGTACCTTAGGTCGTTTTTGATAGTCCGGAAATATTTTAGGCGATCGAGGTCCGCGGCTCCCCGGACCACTTGGAAGGCGTGGGTATAGCACACGAAAATATGGGAATGATGGCGGGGCGGTTACTATGGTTCCTTAGGTAGTATTTGACGGCCCGCAAAAGTTTTAGGCGATCGGGGTCCGGGGGTCCCGGAACCACTTGGAAGGGTGGGCAATAGCACACAAAAATATTGTAATCGGGCGGAATTCTAGTTTTTTGGCCGAAAAACGCAACAAATGAGGAATGATCATGGCTGGGTAGTGACTATGGTTTCTTAGGTCGTATTTGATAGTCCGGAAAAATTTTAGGCGATAGGGGTCAGGAGGTCCCGGGACCACTCGGAAGGCGTGGGCTATAACACACAAAAATATGGGAATCGCGCGGAATTCTAGTTGATTGGCCGAAAAACGCAAAAAATGAGGAACGATCATGGCGGGGTGGTTACTATGGTTCCTTAGGTCGTATTTGATGGCACGGCAAATTTTTAGACGATCGGGGTTCGGGGTTCGGGGTTCCCGGGACCCCTTGGAAGGCGTGGGCTAAAGCACACGAAAATATGGAAATCGCGCGGAATTCTCATTTTTTTGCTGAAAAATGCAAAAGACTAGGAACGATCATGGCGGGGCGGTGACTATGGTTCCTTAGGTCGCATTTGATAGTCCGGAAAAATTTTAGGCGATAGGGGTCCGGAGTTCCCGGGTTCACTTGGAAGGTGTGGGCTATAGGACACGAAAATATGGGAATCGTGCGGAATTCTAGTTTTTTGGCCGAAAAACGGAAAAAACTAGGAACGATCATGGCTGGGCGGTGACTATGATTCCTTAGGTCTTATTTGATAGTCCGGAAAATTTTTAGGCGATAGGGGTCCGGAGACCCGGGACCACTCGGAAGGCGTGGGCTATAACACACAAAAATATGGGATCGCGCGGAATTCTAGTTCTTTGGCCGAAAAATGCAAAACATGAGGAACGATCATGGCGGGGAGGATACTATGGTTCCTTAGGTCATATTTGATAGTCCGGAAAATTTTTAGGCGATAGGGGTCCGGAGGTCCCGGGACCACTCGGAAGGTGTGGGCTATAACACACAACCATATGGGAATCGCGCGAAATTCTAGTTGTTTGGCCGAAAAATGCAAAAAATGAGGAACGATCATGGCGGGGCGGATACTATGGTTCCTTAGGTTGTATTTGATAGTCCAGAAAAATTATAGGCGATAGGGGTCAGGAGGTACCGGGACCACTCGGAAGGCGTGGGCTATAACACACAAAAATATGGGAATCGCGCGAAATTCTAGTTGTTTAGCCAAAAAATGCAAAATATGCGGAACGATCATGGCAGGGTGGTTACTATGGTTCCTTAGGTCGTATTTGATGGCCAGGCAAATTTTTAGACGATCGGGGTTCGGGGTTTCCGGGACCCCTTTGAAGGCGTGGGCTAAAGCACACGAAAATATGGAAATCGTGAGGAATTCTAGTTTTTTGGCTGAAAAATGCAAAAGACTAGGAACGATCATGGCTGGGAGGTGACTATGGTTCCTTAGGTCGTATTTGATAGTCCGGAAAAGTTTTAGGCGATCCGGCTCCGGGGGGCCCGACCCACTCGGAAGGCGTGGGCGATAGCACACAAAAATATGGGAATCGGGTGGAATTCTAGTTTTTTGGCCAAAAAATGCAAAAAATGAGGAACGATCATGGCGAGGCGGTGACTATGGTTCCTTAGGTCCTAATTGATGGCCTGAAATATTTTTAGGCGATCCGAGTCCGGCGGCCCGGCCCACTCGGAAGGCGTGGGCAATAGCTCACAAAAATATGGTAATCGAGCGGAATTCTAGTTTTTTGGCCGAAAAACGCAATAAATGAGGAACGATCATGGCGGGGCGGTGACTATGGTTCCTTAGGTCGTATTTGATGGCCCGGAAAATTTTAGGCGATCGGGGTCCACGGCTCCCGGGACCACTCGGAAGGCGTAAGCTATAGCACACGAAAATATGCAAATCGCGCGGAGTTCTAGTTTTTTGGCCGAAAAATGCAAAGCATTTGGAACGATCATGGAGGGGCGGTGACTATGGTACCTTAGGTCGTATTTGATAGTCCGGAAAAATTTTAGGCGATTGGGGTCCGCGGCTCCCCGGACCACTTGGAAGGCGTGGTATAGCACACGAAAATATTGGAATCGGGCGTAATTCTAGTTTTTTGGCCGAAAAATGCAAAAGATGAGAAACGATGATGGCGGGGTGGTTACTATGGTTCCTTAGGTCGTACTTGACGGCCCGGAAAAATTTTTGGCGATCGGGGTCCGGGGGTCCCGGAACCACTTGGAAGGGTGGGCTATAGGACACGAAAATATGGGAATCGCGCGAAATTCTAGTTTTTTGGCCGAAAAACGGAAAAAACTAGGAACGATCATGGCTGGGCGGTGACTATGGTTCCTTAGGTCTTATTTGATAGTCCGGAAAAATTTTAGGCGATAGGGGTCCGGAGACCCAGGACCACTCGGAAGGCGTGGGCTAAAACACACAAAAATATGGGAATCGCGCGGAATTCTAGTTGTTTGGCCGAAAAACGCAAAAAATGAGGAACGATCATGGCGGGGCGGATACTATGGTTCCTTAGGTCGTATTTGATAGTCCGGAAAAATTTTAGGCGATAGGGGTCAGGAGGTCCCGGGACCACTCGGAAGGCGTGGGCTATAACACACAAAAATATGGGAATCGCGCGGAATTCTAGTTGTTTGGCCGAAAAACGCAAAAAATGAGGAACGATCATGGCGGGGTGGTTACTATGGTTCCTTAGGTCGTATTTGATGGCCCGGAAAATTTTTAGGCGATCGGGGTTCGGGGTTTCCGGGACCCCTTTGAAGGCGTGGGCTAAAGCACACGAAAATATGGAAGTCGCGAGGAATTCTAGTTTTTTGGCTGAAAAATGCAAAAGACTAGGAACGATCATGGCGGGGAGGTGACTATGGTTCCTTAGGTCGTATTTGATAGTCCGGAAAAGTTTTAGGCGATCCGGCTCCGGGGGGCCTGACCCACTCGGAAGGTGTGGGCGATATCACACAAAAATATGAGAATCGGGCGGAATTTTAGTTTTTTGGCCAAGAAATGCAAAAACTGAGGAACGATCATGGCAAGGTGGTGACTATGGTTCCTTAGGTCCTAATTGATGGCCCAAATAAATTTTTAGGCGATCCGAGTCCGGCGGCCCGGCCCACTCGGAAGGCGTGGGCAATAGCACACAAAAATATGGTAATCGAGCGGAATTCTAGTTTTTTGGCCGAAAAATGCAATAAATGAGGTACGATCATGGCGAGGCGGTGACTATGGTTCCTTAGGTCGTATTTGATGGCCCGAAAAATTTTAGGCGATCGGGGTCCACGGCTCCCGGGACCACTCGGAAGGCGTAAGCTATAGCACATTAAAATATGCAAATCGCGCGGAGTTCTAGTTTTTTGGCCAAAAAATGCAAAGCATTTCGAACGATCATGGTGGGGCGGTGACTATGGTACCTTAGGTCGTTTTTGATAGTCCGGAAATATTTTAGGCGATCGAGGTCCGCGGCTCCCCGGACCACTTGGAAGGCGTGGGTATAGCACCCGAAAATATGGGAATGATGGCGGGGCGGTTACTATGGTTCCTTAGGTAGTATTTGACGGCCCGCAAAAGTTTTAGGCGATCGGGGTCCGGGGGTCCCGGAACCACTTGGAAGGGTGGGCAATAGCACACAATAATATTGTAATCGGGCGGAATTCTAGTTTTTTGGCCGAAAAATGCAACAAATGAGGAATGATCATGGCTGGGTAGTGACTATGGTTTCTTAGGTCGTATTTGATAGTCCGGAAAAATTTTAGGCGATAGGGGTCAGGAGGTCCCGGGACCACTCGGAAGGCGTGGGCTATAACACACAAAAATATGGGAATCGCGCGGAATTCTAGTTGTTTGGCCGAAAAACGCAAAAAATGAGGAACGATCATGGTGGGGTGGTTACTATGGTTCCTTAGGTCGTATTTGATGGCACGGCAAATTTTTAGACGATCGGGGTTTGGGGTTCCCGGGACCCCTTGGAAGGCGTGGGCTAAAGCACACGAAAATATGGAAATCGCGCGAAATTCTCATTTTTTTGCTGAAAAATGCAAAAGACTAGGAACGATCATGGCGGGGCGGTGACTATGGTTCCTTAGGTCGCATTTGATAGTCCGGAAAAATTTTAGGCGATAGGGGTCCGGAGTTCCCGGGTTCACTTGGAAGGTGTGGGCTATAGGACACGAAAATATGGGAATCGTGCGGAATTCTAGTTTTTTGGCCGAAAAACGGAAAAAACTAGGAACGATCATGGCTGGGCGGTGACTATGATTCCTTAGGTCTTATTTGATAGTCCGGAAAATTTTTAGGCGATAGGGGTCCGGAGACCCGGGACCACTCGGAAGGCGTGGGCTATAACACACAAAAATATGGGATCGCGCGGAATTCTAGTTCTTTGGCCGAAAAATGCAAAACATGAGGAACGATCATGGCGGGGAGGATACTATGGTTCCTTAGGTCATATTTGATAGTCCGGAAAATTTTTAGGCGATAGGGGTCCGGAGGTCCCGGGACCACTCGGAAGGTGTGGGCTATAACACACAACCATATGGGAATCGCGCGAAATTCTAGTTGTTTGGCCGAAAAATGCAAAAAATGAGGAACGATCATGGCGGGGCGGATACTATGGTTCCTTAGGTTGTATTTGATAGTCCGAAAAAATTATAGGCGATAGGGGTCAGGAGGTACCGGGACCACTCGGAAGGCGTGGGCTATAACACACAAAAATATGGGAATCGCGCGGAATTCTAGTTGTTTAGCCAAAAAATGCAAAATATGCGGAACGATCATGGCAGGGTGGTTACTATGGTTCCTTAGGTCGTATTTGATGGCCAGGCAAATTTTTAAACGATCGGGGTTCGGGGTTTCCGGGACCCCTTTGAAGGCGTGGGCTAAAGCACACGAAAATATGGAAATCGTGAGGAATTCTAGTTTTTTGGCTGAAAAATGCAAAAGACTAGGAACGATCATGGCGGGGAGGTGACTATGGTTCCTTAGGTCGTATTTGATAGTCCGGAAAAGTTTTAGGCGATCCGGCTCCGGGGGCCTGACCCACTCGGAAGGTGTGGGCGATACCACACAAAAATATGAGAATCGGGCGAAATTTTAGTTTTTTGGCCAAGAAATGCAAAAACTGAGGAACGATCATGGCAAGGTGGTGACTATGGTTCCTTAGGTCCTAATTGATGGCCCAAAAAATTTTTTAGGCGATCCGAGTCCGGCGGCCCGGCCCACTCGGAAGGCGTGGGCAATAGCACACAAAAATATGGTAATCGAGCGGAATTCTAGTTTTTTGGCCGAAAAATGCAATAAATGAGGTACGATCATGGCGAGGCGGTGACTATGGTTCCTTAGGTCGTATTTGATGGCCCGAAAAATTTTAGGCGATCGGGGTCCACGGCTCCCGGGACCACTCGGAAGGCGTAAGCTATAGCACACTAAAATATGCAAATCGCGCGGAGTTCTAGTTTTTTGGCCAAAAAATGCAAAGCATTTCGAACGATCATGGTGGGGCGGTGACTATGGTACCTTAGGTCATTTTTGATAGTCCGGAAATATTTTAGGCGATCGGGGTCCGCGGCTCCCCGGACCACTTGGAAGGCGTGGGTATAGCACACGAAAATATGGGAATGATGGCGGGGCAGTTACTATGGTTCCTTAGGTAGTATTTGACGGCCCGCAAAAGTTTTAGGCGATCGGGGTCCGGGGGTCCCGGAACCACTTGGAAGGGTGGGCAATAGCACACAAAAATATTGTAATCGGGCGGAATTCTAGTTTTTGGCCGAAAAACGCAACAAATGAGGAATGATCATGGCTGGGTAGTGACTATGGTTCTTAGGTCGTATTTGATAGTCCGGAAAAATTTTAGGCGATAGGGGTCAGGAGGTCTCGGGACCACTCGGAAGGCGTGGGCTATAACACACAAAAATATGGGAATCGCGCGGAATTCTAGTTGTTTGGCCGAAAAATGCAAAAAATGAGGGACGATCCTGGCAGGGCGGATACTATGGTTCCTTATGTCGTATTTGATAGTCCAGAAAAATTTTAGGCGATAGGGGTCAGGAGGTCCCGGGACCACTCGGAAGGCGTGGGCTATAACACACAAAAATATGGGAATCGCGCGGAATTCTAGTTGTTTAGCCGAAAAACGCAAAAAATGAGGAACGATCATGGCGGGGTGGTTACTATGGTTCCTTAGGTCGTATTTGATGGCACGGCAAATTTTTAGACGATCGGGGTTCGGGTTTCCCGGGACCCCTTGGAAGGCGTGGGCTAAAGCACACGAAAATATTGAAATCGCGCGGAATTCTCATTTTTTTGCTGAAAAATGCAAAAGACTAGGAACGATCATGGCGGGGCGGTGACTATGGTTCCTTAGGTCGCATTTGATAGTCCGGAAAAATTTTAGGCGATAGGGGTCCGGAGTTCCCGGGTTCACTTGGAAGGTGTGGGCTATAGGACACGAAAATATGGGAATCGCGCGGAATTCTAGTTTTTTGGCCGAAAAACGGAAAAAACTAGGAACGATCATGGCTGGGCGGTGACTATGATTCCTTAGGTCTTATTTGATAGTCCGAAAAATTTTTAGGCGATAGGGGTCCGGAGACCCGGGACCACTCGGAAGGCGTGGGCTATAACACACAAAAATATGGGATCGCGCGGAATTCTAGTTCTTTGGCCGAAAAATGCAAAACATGAGGAACGATCATGGCGGGGAGGATACTATGGTTCCTTAGGTCATATTTGATAGTCCGGAAAATTTTTAGGCGATAGGGGTCCGGAGGTCCCGGGACCACTCGGAAGGTGTGGGCTATAACACACAACCATATGGGAATCGCGCGAAATTCTAGTTGTTTGGCCGAAAAACGCAAAAAATGAGGAATGATCATGGCGAGGCGGATACTATGGTTCATTAGGTTGTATTTGATAGTCCGGAAAAATTATAGGCGATAGGGGTCAGGAGGTACCGGGACCACTCGGAAGGCGTGGGCTATAACACACAAAAATATGGGAATCACGCGGAATTCTAGTTGTTTAGCCAAAAAATGCAAAATATGCGGAACGATCATGGCGGGGTGGTTACTATGGTTCCTTAGGTCGTATTTGATGGCCTGTAAAATTTTTAGGCGATCGGGGTTCGGGGTTCCCGGGAACCCTTGGAAGGCGTGGGCTTTAGCACACGAAAATATGGAAATCGCACGGAATTCTACTTTTTTGGCTGAAAAATGCAAAAGACTTGGAACGATCATGGCGGGGCGGTGACTATGGTTCCTTAGGTCGTATTTGATAGTCCGGAAAATTTTTAGGTGATCCGTCTCCGGGGGGCCCGACCCACTCGGAAGGCGTGGGCGATAGCACACAAAAATATGGGAATCGGGCGGAATTCTAGTTTTTTGGCCAAAAAATGCAAAAAATGAGGAACGATCATGGCGAGGCGGTGACTATGGTTCCTTAGGTCCTAATTGATGGCCCGAAAATTTTTTAGGCGATCCGAGTCCGGCGGCCCGGCCCACTCGGAAGGCGTGGGCAATAGCACACAAAAATATGGTAATCGAGCGGAATTCTAGTTTTTTGGCCGAAAAATGCAATAAATGAGGAACGATCATGGCGGGGCGGTGACTATGGTTCCTTAGGTCGTATTTGATGGCCCGAAAAATTTTAGGCGATCGGGGTCCACGGCTCCCGGGACCACTCGGAAGGCGTAAGCTATAGCACACAAAAATATGCAAATCGCGCGGAGTTCTAGTTTTTTGGCCGAAAAATGCAAATCATTTGGAACGATCATGGTGGGGCGGTGACTATGGTATCTTAGGTCGTATTTGATAGTCCGGAAAAATTTTAGGCGATCGGGGTCCGCGGCTCCTCGGACCACTTGGAAGGCGTGCGTATAGCACACGAAAATATGGGAATCGGGCGTAATTCTAGTTTTTTGGCCGAAAAATGCAAAAAATGAGAAACGATGATGGAGGGGCGGTTACTATGGTTCCTTAGGTCGTATTTGATGGCCCGAAAATATTTTAGGCGATCGGGGTCCGGGGGTCCCGGAACCACTTGGAAGGGTGGGCAATAGCACACAAAAATATTGTAATCGGGCGGAATTCTAGTTTTTGGCAGAAAAATGCAAAGCATTTGGAACGATCATGGTGGGGCGGTGACTATGGTACCTTAGGTCGTATTTGATAGTCCGGAAAAATTTTAGGCGATCGGGGTCTGCGGCTCCCCCGACCACTTGGAAGGCGTGGGTATAGCACACGAAAATATGGGAATCGGGCGTAATTCTAGTTTTTTGGCCGAAAAACGCAACAAATGAGGAATGATCATGGCTGGGCGGTGACTATGATTCCTTAGGTCGTATTTGATAGTCCAGAAAAATTTTAGACGATAGGGGTCCAGAGTTCCCGGGTTCACTTGGAAGGCGTGGGCTATAAGACACGAAAATATGGGAATCGCGCGGAATTCTAGTTTTTGGCCGAAAAACGGAAAAAACTAGGAACGATCATGGCTGGGCGGTGACAATGGTTCCTTAGGTCTTATTTGATAGTACGGAAAAATTTTAGGCGATAGGGGTCCGGAGACCCGGGACCACTCGGAAGGCGTGGGCTATAACACACAAAAATATGGGATAGCGCGGAATTCTAGTTGTTTGGCCGAAAAACGCAAAAAATGAGGAACGATCATGGCGGGGCGGATACTATAGTTCCTTAGGTCGTATTTGATAGTCCAAAAAAATTTTAGGCGATAGGGGTCCGGAGGTCCCGGGACCGCTCGGAAGGTGTGGGCTATAACACACAAAAATATGGGAATCGCGCGGAATTCTAGTTGTTTGGCCGAAAAATGCAAAATATTAGGAACAATCATGGCGGGGTGGTTACTATGGTTCCTTAGGTCGTATTTGATTGCCCGGAAAAATTTTAGGCGATCGGGGTTCGGGGTTCCCGGGACCCCTTGGAAGGCGTGGGCTAAAGCACACGAAGATATGGAAATCGCGCGGAATTCTAGTTTTTTGGCAGAAAAACGCAAAAGACTAGGAACGATCATGGCAGGGCGGTGACTTTGGTTCCTTAGGTCGTATTTGATAGTCCGGAAAATTTTTAGGCGATCCGGCTCCGGGGGGCCCGACCCACTCGGAAGGCGTGGGCGATAGCACACAAAAATATTGGAATCGGGCGGAATTATAGTTTTTTGGCCAAAAAATGCAAAAAATGAGGAACGAGCATGGCGAGGCGGTGACTATGGTTCCTTAGGTCCACATTGATGGCCCGAAAATTTTTTAGGCGATCCGAGTCCGGCGGTCCGGCCCACTCGGAAGGCGTGGGCAATAGCACACAAAAATATGGTAATCGAGCGGAATTCTAGTTTTTTGGCAGAAAAATGCAACAAATGAGGAACGATCATGGCGGGTCGATGACTATGGTTCCTTAGGTCGTATTTGATGGCCCGGAAAATTTTAGGCGATCAAGGTCCACGGCTCCCGGGACCACTCAGAAGGCGTAAGCTATAGCACACTAAAATAAGCAAATCGCGCGGAGTTCTAGTTTTTTGGCCGAAAAATGCAAAGCATTTGGAACGATCATGGTGGGGCGGTGACTATGGTACCTTAGGTCGTATTTGATAGTCCGGAAAAATTTTAGGCGATCGGGGTCTGCGGCTCCCCGGACCACTTGGAAGGCATGGGTATAGCACACGTAAATATGGGAATCAGGCGTAATTCTAGTTTTTTGGCCGAAAAACACAACAAATGAGGAATGATCATGGCTGGGCGGTGACTATGATTCCTTAGGTCGTATTTGATAGTCCAGAATAATTTTAGACGATAGGGGTCCAGAGTTCCTGGGTTCACTTGGAAGGCATGGGCTATAAGACACGAAAATATGGGAATCGCGCGGAATTCTAGTTTTTTGGCCGAAAAACGGAAAAAACTAGGAACGATCATGGCTGGGCGGTGACAATGGTTCCTTAGGTCTTATTTGATAGTACGGAAAAATTTTAGGCGATAGGGGTCCGGAGACCCGGGACCACTCGGAAGGCGTGGGCTATAACACACAAAAATATGGGATAGCGCGGAATTCTAGTTGTTTGGCCGAAAAACGCAAAAAATGAGGAACGATCATGGCGGGGCGGATACTATGGTTCCTTAGGTCGTATTTGATAGTCCGGAAAAATTTTAGGCGATAGGGGTCCGGAGGTCCCGGGACCACTCGGAAGGCGTGGGCTATAGCACACGTAAATATGGGAATCGGGCGTAATTCTAGTGTTTTGGCCGAAAAACACAACAAATGAGGAATGATCATGGCTGGGCGGTGACTATGATTCCTTAGGTCGTATTTGATAGTCCATAATAATTTTAGACGATAGGGGTCCAGAGTTCCCGGGTTCACTTGGAAGGCATGGGCTATAAGACACGAAAATATGGGAATCGCGCGGAATTCTAGATTTTTGGCCGAAAAACGGAAAAAACTAGGAACGATCATGGCTGGGCGGTGACAATGGTTCCTTAGGTCTTATTTGATAGTACGGAAAAATTTTAGGCGATAGGGGTCCGGAGACCCGGGACCACTCGGAAGGCGTGGGCTATAACACACAAAAATATGGGATAGCGCGGAATTCTAGTTGTTTGGCCGAAAAACGCAAAAAATGAGGAACGATCATGGCGGGGCGGATACTATAGTTCCTTAGGTCGTATTTGATAGTCCAAAAATATTTTAGGCGATAGGGGTCCGGAGGTCCCGGGACCGCTCGGAAGGTGTGGGCTATAACACACAAAAATATGGGAATCGCGCGGAATTCTAGTTGTTTGGCCGAAAAACGCAAAAAATGAGGAACGATCATGGCGTGGCGGATACTATCGTTCCTTAGGTCGTATTTGATAGTCCGGAAAAATATTAGGCGATAGGGGTCAGGAGGTCCTGGGACCACTCGGAAGGCTTGGGCTATAACACACAAAAATATAGGAATCGCGCGGAATTCTAGTTGTTTGGCCGAAAAACGCAAAAAATGAGGAACGATCATGGTGGGGTGGTTACTATGATTCCTTAGGTCATATTTGATGGCCCGGAAAATTTTTAGGCGATCGGGGTTCGGGGTTCCCGGGACCCCTTGGAAGACGTGGGCTAAAGCACACGAAAATATGGAAATCGCGTGGAATTCTAGTTTTTTGGCAGAAAAACGCAAAAGACTAGGAACGATCATAGCGGGGCGGTGATTATGGTTCCTTAGATCGTATTTGATAGTCCGGAAAATTTTTAGGCGATCCGGCTCCGGGGGGCCCGACCTACTCGGAAGGCGTGGGCGATAGCACACAAAAATATGGGAATCGGGCGGAATTCTAGTTTTTTGGCCAAAAAATGCAAAAAATGAGAAACGAGGATGGCGGGGCGGTTACTATTGTTCCTTAGGTCGTATTTGACGGCCCGAAAAAATTTTAGGCGATCGGGGTCCGGGGGTCCCAGAACCACTTGGAAGGGTGGGCAATAGCACACAAAAATATTGTAATCGGGCGGAATTCTAGTTTTTTGGCAGAAAAACGCAACAAATGAGGAATGATCATGGCTGGGCGGTGACTATGGTTCCTTAGGTCATATTTGATAGTCCGAAATGTTTTTAGGCGATTGGGGTCCGGAGTTCCCGGGTTCACTTGGAAGGCGTGGGCTATAGGACACGAAAATATGGGAATCGCGCGGAATTCTAGTTTTTTGGCCGAAAAACGGAAACAACTAGGAACGATCATGGCTGGGCGGTGACTATGGTTCCTTAGGTATTATTTGATAGTCCGGAAAAATTTTAGGCGATAGGGGTCCGGAGACCCGGGACCACTCGGTAGGCATGGGCTATAACACACAAAAATATGGGATAGCGCGGAATTCTAGTTGTTTGGCCGAAAAATGCAAAAAATTAGGAACGATCATGGTGGGGCGGTGACTATGGTACCTTAGGTCGTATTTGATAGTCCGGAAAAATTTTAGGCGATCGGGGTCCGGAGGTCCCGGGACCACTCGGAAGGTGTGGGCTGTAACACACGAAAATATGGGAATCGGGCGTAATTCTAGTTTTTTGGCCGAAAAATGCAAAAAATGAGAAACGATGATGGCGGGGCGGTTACTATGGTTCCTTAGGTCGTATTTGACGGCCCGGAAAAATTTTAGGCGATCGGGGTCCGGGGGTCCCGGAACCACTTGGAAGGGTGGGCAATAGCACACAAAAATATTGTAATCGGGCGGAATTCTAGTTTTTTGGCCGAAAAACGCAACAAATGAGGAATGATCATGGCTGGGCGGTGACTATGGTTCCTTAGGTCGTATTTGATAGTCCGGAAAAATTTTAGGCGATAGGGGTCCGGAGTTCCCGGCTTCACTTGGAAGGTATGGGCTATAGGACACGAAAATATGGGAATCGCGCGGAATTCTAGTTTTTTGGCCGAAAAACGGAAAAATCTAGGAACGATCATGGCTGGGCGGTGACTATGGTTCCTTAGGTCGTATTTGAAAGTCCAAAAAATTTTTAGGCGATAGGGGTCCGGAGGTCCCGGGACCACTCGGAAGGTGTGGGCTATAACAAACAAAAATATGGGAATCGCGCGGAATTCTAGTTGTTTGGCCGAAAAACGCAAAAAAATGAGGAACGATCATGGCATGGTGGATACTATCGTTCCTTAGGTTGTATTTGATAGTCCGGAAAAATATTAGGTGATAGGGGTCAGGAGGTCCCGGGACCACTCGGAAGGCGTGGGCTATAACACACAAAAATATAGGAATCGCGCGGAATTCTAGTTGTTTGGCCGAAAAACGAAAACGATCATGGCGGGGCGGATACTATGGTTCCTTAGGTCGTATTTGATTGCCCAGAAAAATATTAGGCAATAGGGGTCAGGAGGTCCCGGGACCCCTTGGAAGGCGTGGGCTAAAGCACACGAAAATATGGAAATCGCGCGGAATTCTAGTTTTTTGGCTGAAAAATGCAAAAGACTAGGAATGATCAGGGCGGGGAGGTGACTATGGTTCCTTAGGTCGTATTTGATAGTCCGGAAAATTTTTAGGCGATTCGGCTCCGGGGGGCCCGACCCACTCGGAAGGCGTGGGCGATAGCACACAAAAATATTTAAATCGGGCAGAATTATAGTTTTTTTGCCAAAAAATGCAAAAAATGAGGAACGATCATGGCGAGGCGGTGACTATGGTTCCTTAGGTCCACATTGATGGCCCGAAAAATTTTTAGGCGATCCGAGTCTGGCGGCCCGGCCCACTCGGAAGGCGTGGGCAATAGCACACAAAAATATGGTAATCGAGCGGAATTCTAGTTTTTTGGCCGAAAAATGCAATAAATGAGGAACGATCATGGCGGGGCGATGACTATGGTTCCTTAGGTCGTATTTGATGGCCCGAAAAATTTTAGGCGATCGGGGTCCACGGCTCCCGGGACCACTCGGAAGGCGTAAGCTATAGCACACGAAAATATGCAAATCGCGCGGAGTTCTAGTTTTTTGGCCGAAAAATGCAAAGCATTTGGAACGATCATGGTGGGGCGGTGACTATGGTACCTTAGGTCGTATTTGATAGTCCGGAAAAATTTTAGGCGATCGGGGTCTGCGGCTCCCCGGACCACTTGGAAGGCGTGGGTATAGCACACGAAAATATGGGAATTGGGCGTAATTCTAGTTTTTTGGCTGAAAAATACAAAAAATGAGAAACGATGATGGCGGGGCGGTTACTATGGTTCCTTAGGTCGTATTTGATAGCCCGGAAAAATTTTAGGCGAACGGGGTCCGGGGGTCCCGGAACCACTTGGAAGGGTGGGCAATAGCACACAAAAATATTGTAATCGGACGCAATTCTAGTTTTTTGGCCGAAAAACGCAACAAATGAGGAAAGATCATGGCTGGGCGGTGACTATGGTTCCTTAGGTCGTATTTGATAGTCCGGAAAAATTTTAGACGATAGGGGTCCAGAGTTCCCGGGTTTACTTGGAAGGCGTGGGCTATAAGACACGAAAATATGGGAATCGCGCGGAATTCTAGTTTTTTGGCCGAAAAACGCAAAAAATGAGGAACGATCATGGCGTGGCGGATACTATCGTTCCTTAGGTCATATTTGATAGTCCGGAAAAATATTAGGCGATAGGGGTCAGGAGGTCCCGGGACCACTAGGAAGGCTTGGGCTATAACACACAAAAATATAGGAATCGTGCGAAATTCTAGTTGTTTGGCCGAAAAACGCAAAAAATGAGGAACGATCATGGCGGGGTGGTTACTATGATTCCTTAGGTTGTATTTGATGGCCCAGAAAATTTTTAGGCGATCGGGGTTCGGGGTTCCCGGGACCCCTTGGAAGGCGTGGGCTAAAGCACATGAAGATATGGAAATCGCGCGGAATTCTAGTTTTTTGGCAGAAAAACGCAAAAGACTAGGAACGATCATGGCGGGGCGGTGATTATGGTTCCTTAGGTCGTATTTGATAGTCCGGAAAATTTTTAGGCCAATCCGGCTCCGGGGGCCCGACCCACTCGGAAGGCGTGGGCGATAGCACACAAAAATATGGGAATCGGGCGGAATTCTAGTTTTTTGGCCAAAAAATGCAAAAAATGAGGAACGATCATGGCGAGGCGGTGACTATGGTTCCTTAGGTCATATTTGATGGCCCGGAAAATTTTAGGCGATCGGGGTCCACGGCTCCCGGGACCACTCGGAAGGCGTAAGCTATAGCACACTAAAATATGCAAATCGCGTGGAGTTCTAGTTTTTTGGCCGAAAAATACAAAGAATTTGGAATGATCATGGTGGGGCGGTGACTATGGTACCTTAGGTCGTATTTGATAGTCTGGAAAAATTTTAGGCGATTGGGGTCCGGAGACCCGGGACCACTCGCAAGGCGTGGGCTACAACACACAAAAATATGGGATCGCACGGAATTCTAGTTGTTTCGCCGAAAAACGCAAAAAATGAGGAACGATCATGGCGGGGTGGTTACTATGGTTCCTTAGGTCGTATTTGATGGCCCGGAAATTTTTTTGGCGATCGAGGTTCGGGGTTTCCTTACCCCTTTGAAGGGTGGGCAATAGCACACAAAAATATTATAATCGGGCGGAATTCTAATTTTTTGGCCGAAAAATGCAACAATGAGGAGTGATCATGGCTGGACGGTGACTATGGTTCCTTAGGTCGTATTTGATAGTCCGGAAAAATTTTAGGCGATAGGGGTCCGGAGTTCCCGGGTTCACTTGGATGATGTGGGCTATAGGACACTAAAATATGGGAATCGCGCGGAATTCTAGTATTTTGGCCGAAAAACGGAAAAAGCTAGGAACGATCATGGTTGGGAGGTGACTATGTTTCCTTAGGTCTTATTTGATAGTTCGGAAAATTTTTAGGCAATAGGGGTCCGGAGACCCGGGACCACTCGGAAGGCGTGGGCTATAACACACAAAAATATGGGATAGCGCGGAATTCTAGTTGTTTGGCCGAAAATCGCAAAAAATGAGGAACGATCATGGCGGGGCGGATGCTATGGTTCCTTAGGTCGTATTTGATAGTTCAGAAAAATTTTAGGCGATAGGGGTCCGGAGGTCTCGGGACCACTCGGAAGGTGTGGGCTATAACACACAAAAATATGGGAATCGTGCGGAATTCTAGTTGTTTGGCCGAAGAATGCAAAAAATAGGGAACGATCATGGCAGGGCGGATACTATGGTTCCTTAGGTCGTATTTAATTGCCCAAAAAATTTTTAGGCGATCGGGGTCCGCGGCTTCTGGGACCACTCGGAATGCGTGGGTATAGCACATGAAAATATGGGAATCGGGCGAAATTCTAGGTCTTTTTCAGTAACATGCAAAAAATGTGGAAAGATCTTGGCAGGGCGGTGACTATGGTTCCTTTGGTCTTATTTTATAGTCCGGAAAAATATTAGGCGATAGGGGTCCGGAGGTCCCGGGACCACTCGGAAGGCGTGGGCTATAACACACAAAAATATGGGAATCGCGCGGAATTCTAGTTGTTTAGCCGAAAAATGCAAAAAATGAGGAACGATCATGGCGGGGCGGATACTATGATTCCTTATGTCGTATTTGATAGTCCGGAAAAATTTAAGGCGATAGGGGTCAGGAGGTCCCGGGACCACTCGGAAGGCGTGGGCTATAACATACAAAAATATGGGAATCGCGCGGAATTCTAGTTGTTTGGCCGAAAAACGCAAAAAATGAGGAACGATCATGGCGGGGTGGTTACTATGGTTCCTTAGGTCGTATGTGATGGCCCCGAAAATTTTTAGGCTATCGGGGTTCTGGGTTCCCGGGACCCCTTGGAAGGCGTGGGCTAAAGCATACGAAAATATGGAAATCGCGCGGAATTCTAGTTTTTTGGCTGAAAAACGCAAAATACTAGGAACGATCATGGCGGGGCGGTGACTATGGTTCCTTAGGTTGTATATGATAGTCCGGAAAAGTTTTAGGCGATCCGGCTCCGGGGGTCCCGACCCACTCGGAAGGCGTGGGCTATAGCACACAAAAATATGTGAATCGGGCGGAATTCTGGTTTTTTGGCCAAAAAATGCAAAAAATG
This sequence comes from Nicotiana tomentosiformis, assembly GCF_000390325.3. NCBI lineage: Eukaryota > Viridiplantae > Streptophyta > Magnoliopsida > Solanales > Solanaceae > Nicotiana > Nicotiana tomentosiformis. The sequence continues at coordinate 995,880 of NW_027174566.1, forward strand.
AGGAACGATCATGGCTGGGCGGTGACTATGGTTCCTTAGGTTGTATTTGATGGCCCTAAAAATTTTTAGGCGATAGGGGTCCGGAGGTCCCGGGACCGCCCGGAAGGTGTGGGCTATAACACACAAAAATATGGGAATCGCGCAGAATTCTAGTTGTTTGGCCGAAAAATGCTAAAAATAAGGAACGATCATGGCGGGGCGGATACTATGGTTCCTTAGGTTATATTTGATTGCCCGAAAAAATTTTAGGCGATCGGGGTCCGCGACTCTTGGGACCATTCGGAATGCGTGGGTATAGCACAAGAAAATATGGGAATCGGTCGAAATTCTAGGTCTTTTTCAGTAACATGCAAAAAATGTGGAAAGATCTTGGCAGGGCGGTGACTATGGTTCCTTTGGTCTTATTTGATAGTCCGGAAAAATTTTAGGCGATAGGGGTCAGGAGGTCCCAGGACCACTCGGAAGGCGTGGGCTATAACACACAAAAATATGGGAATCGCGCGGAATTCTAGTTGTTTGGCCGAAAAATGCAAAATATGAGGAACGATCATGGCGGGGTGGTTACTATGGTTCCTTAGGTCGTATTTGATGGCCCCGAAAATTTTTAGGCGATCGGGGTTCGGGGTTCCCGGGACCCCTTGGAAGGCATGGGCTAAAGCACACGAAAATATGGAAATCGCGCAGAATTCTAGTTTTTTGTCTGAAAAACGCAAAAGACTAGGAAAGATCATGGCGGGACGGTGACTATGGTTCATTAGGTCGAATTTGATAGTCCGGAAAATTTTTCGGCGATCTGGCTCCGGGGGCCCGACCCACTCGGAAGGCGTGGGCGATAGCACACAAAAATATGGGAATCGGGTGGAATTCTAGTTTTTTGGCCAAAAAATGCAAACAATGAGGAACGATCATGACGAGGCGGTGACTATGTTTCCTTAGGTCCTAATTGATGGCCCGAAAATTTTTTAGGCGATCCGAGTCCGGCGGCCCGGCCCACTCGGAAGGCGTGGGCAATAACACACAAAAACATGGTATTCGAGCGGAATTCTAGTTTTTTGGCCGAAAAACGCAATAAATGAGGAACGATCATGGCGGGGCGGTGACTATGGTTCCTTAGGTCGTATTTGATGGCCCAGAAAATTTTTGGCGATCGGGGTCCACGTCTCCCAGGACCACTCGCAAGGCGTAAGCTATAGCACACGAAAATATGCAAATCGCGCGGAATTCTAGTTTTTTGGCCGAAAAATGCAAAGCATTTGGAACGATCATGGAGGGGCGGTGACTATGGTACCTTAGGTCGTATTTGATAGTCTGAAAAAATTTTAGGCGATCGGGGTCTGCGGCTCCCCGAACCACTTGGAAGGCGTGGTATAGCACACGAAAATATGGGAATCGGGCGGAATTCTAGTTTTTTGGCAGAAAAATGCAATAAATGAGGAACGATCATGGCGGGGCGGTTACTATGGTTCCTTAGGTCGTATTTGACGGCACGGAAAAATTTTAGGCGATCGGGGTCCGGGGGTCCCGGAACCACTTGGAAGGATGGGCAATAGCACACAAAAATATTGTAATCGGGCGGAATTCTATTTTTTTGGCCGAAAAACGCAACAAATGAGGAATGATCATAGCTGGGAGGTGACTATGGTTCCTTAGGTCGTATTTGATAGTACGGAAATATTTTAGGCGATAGGGGTCCGGAGTTCCCGGGTTCACTTGGAAGGCGTGGGCTATAGGACACGAAAATATGGGAATCGCGTGGAATTCTAGTTTTTTGGCCGAAAAATGGAAAAAACTAGGAACGATCATGGCTGGGCGGTGACTATGGTTCCTTAGGTCTAATTTGATAATCCGGAAAAATTTTAGGCGATAGGGGTCTGGAGACCCGGGACCACTCGGAAGGCGTGGGCTATACTATAACACACAAAAATATGGGATAGCGCGGAATTCTAGTTGTTCGGCCGAAAAACGCAAAAAATGAGGAATGATCATGGCGGGGCGGATACTATGGTTCCTTAGGTCGTATTTGATAGTCCGAAAAAATTTAGGCGATAGGGGCCAGGAGGTCCCGGGACCACTCGGAAGGCGTGGGCTATAACACACAAAAATATGGGAATCTCGCGGAATTCTAGTTGTTTGGCCGAAAAACGTAAAAAATGAGGAACGATCATGGCGGGGTGGTTACTATGGTTCCTTAGGTCGTATTTGATGGCCCCAAAAATTTTTAGGCGATCGGGGTTCCCGGGACCCCTTAGAAGGCGTGGGCTAAAGCACATGAAAATATGGAAATCGCGCGGAATTCTAGTTTTTTGGCTGAAAAATGCAAAAGACTAGGAACGATCATGGCGGGGCGGTGACTATGGTTCCTTAGGTCGTATTTGATAGTCCGGAAAATTTTTAGGCGATCCGGCTATGGGGGGCCCGACCCACTCGGAAGGCGTGGGCGATAGCACACAAAAATATGGGAATCGGACGGAATTCTAGTTTTTTGACCAAAAAATGCAAAACATGATGAACAATCATTGCGAGGCGGTGACTATGGTTCCTTAGGTCCTAATTGATGGCCCGAAAAGTTTTTAGGCGATCCGAGTCCGGCGGCCCGGCCCACTCGGAAGGCGTGGGCAATAACACACAAAAACATGGTATTCGAGCGAAATTCTAGTTTTTTGGCCGAAAAACGGAATAAATGAGGAACGATCATGGCGGGGCGGTGACTATGGTTCCTTAGGTCGTATTTGATGGCCCAGAAAATTTTAGGCGATCGGGGTCCACGTCTCCCGGGACCACTCGCAAGGCGTAAGCTATAGCACACGAAAATATGCAAATCGCGCGGAATTCTAGTTTTTTGGCCGAAAACTGCAAAGCATTTGGAACGATCATGGTGGGGCGGTGACTATGGTACCTTAGGTCGTATTTGATAGTCCGAAAAAATTTTAGGCGATCGGGGTCTGCGGCTCCCCGGACCACTTGGAAGGCGTGGTATAGCACACGAAAATATGGGAATCGGGCGGAATTCTAGTTTTTTGGCCGAAAAACGCAATAAATGAGGAACGATCATGGTGGGGTGGTGACAATGGTTCCTTAGGTCGTATTTAATGGCCCGGAAAATTTTAGGCGATCGGGGTCCACGGCTCCCGGGACTACTCGCAAGGCGTAAGCTATAGCACATGAAAATAGGCAAATCGCGCGGAGTTCTAGTTTTTTGGCCGAAAAATGCAAAGCATTTGGAACGATCATGGTGGGGCGGTGACTATAGTACCTTAGGTCGTATTTGATAGTCCGAAAAAATTTTAGGTGATCGAGGTCTGCGGCTCCCCGGACCACTTGGAAGGCGTGGTATAGCACACGAAAATATGGAAATCGGGTGGAATTCTAGTTTTTTGGCCGAAAAATGCAAAAAATGAGAAACGATGATGGCGGGGCGGTTACTATGGTTCCTTATGTCGTATTTTACGGCCAGGAAAAATTTTAGGCGATCGGGGCCCGGGGGTCCCGGAACCACTTGGAAGGGAGGGCAATAGCACACAAAAATATTATAATCGGGCGAAATTCTAGTTTTTTGGCCGAAAAACGCCACAAATGAGGAATGATCATGGCTGGGCGGTGACTATGGTTCCTTAGGTCTTATTTGATAGTCCGAAAAAATTTTAGGCGATAGGGGTCCGGAGGTCCCGGGACCACTCTGAAGGTGTGGGCGGCTAAAACACACAAAAATATGGGAATCGCGCGAAATTCTAGTTGTTTGGCCGAAAAACTCAAACAATAAGGAACGATCATGGCGGGGAGGATACTATGGTTCCTTAGGTCATATTTGATTTCCCGAAAAAAATTTTAGGCGATCGGGGTCCGCAGCTCTTGGGACCACTCGGAATGCGTGGGTATAGCACACGAAAATATGGGAATCGTGCGAAATTCTAGGTCTTTTTCAATAACATGCACAAAATGTGGAAAGATCTTGGCAGGGTGGTGACTATGGTTCCTTTGGTCTTATTTGATAGTCCGGAAAAATATTAGGCGATAGGGGTCCGGAGGTCCCGGGACCACTCGGAAGGCATGGGCTATAACACACAAAAATATAGGAATCGCGCGGAATTCTAGTTGTTTGGCAGAAAAATGCAAAAAATGAGGAACGATCATGGCGGGGTGGTTACTATGGTTCCTTAGGTCGTATTTGATGGCCCCGAAAATTTTTAAGCTATCGGGGTTCGGGGTTCCCGGGACCCCTTGGAAGGCGTGGGCTATAGCACACGAAAATATGGAAATCGCGCAGAATTCTAGTTTTTTGTCTGAAAAACGCAAAAGACTAGGAACGATCATGGCAAGGCGATGACTATGGTTCCTTAGGTCGTATTTGATAGTCCGGAAAATTTTTAGGCGATCCGGCTCTGGGGGCCCGACCCACTCGGAAGGCGTGGGCGATAGCACACAAAAATATGGGAATCGGGTGGAATTCTAGTTTTTTGGCCAAAAAATGAGGAACGATCATGGCGAGGCGGTGAATATGGTTCCTTAGGTCCTAATTGATGGCCTGAAAGTTTTTTAGGCGATCCGAGTCCGGCGGCCCGGCCCACTCGGAAGGCGTGGGCAATAGCTCACAAAAATATGGTAATCGAGCGGAATTCTAGTTTTTTGGCCGAAAAACGCAATAAATGAGGAATGATCATAGCGGGGCAGTGACTATGGTTCCTTAGGTCGTATTTGATGGCCCGGAAAATTTTAGGCGATCGGGGTCCACGGCTCCCGGGACCACTCGGAAGGCGTAAGCTATACCACATGAAAATATGCAAATCGCGCGGAGTTCTAGTTTTTTGGCCGAAAAATGCAAAGCATTTGGAACGATCATGGAGGGGCGGTGACTATGGTACCTTAGGTCGTATTTGATAGTCCGGAAAAATTTTAGGCGATCGGGGTCCGCGGCTCCCCGGACCACTTGGAAGGCGTGGTATAGCACACGAAAATATTGGAATCGGGCGTAATTCTAGTTTTTTGGCCGAAAAATGCAAAAGATGAGAAACGATGATGGCGGGGTGGTTACTATGGTTCCTTAGGTCGTACTTGACGGCCCGGAAAAATTTTTGGCGATCGGGGTCCGGGGGTCCCGGAACCACTCGGAATGCGTGGGTATAGCACACAAAAATATTGGAATCAGGCGGAATTCTAGTTTTTTGGCCGAAAAACGCCACAAATGAGGAATGATCATGGCTGGGCGGTGACTATGGTTCCTTAGGTCTTATTTGATAGTCCGAAAAAATTTCAGGCGATAGGGGTCCGGAGGTCCCGGGACCACTTGTAAGGTGTGGGCTATAACACACAAAAATATGGGAATCGCGCGGAATTCTAGTTGTTTGGCCGAAAAACGCAAAAAATGAGGAACGATCATGGCGGGGTGGTTACTATGGTTCCTTAGGTCGTATTTGATGGCCCCGAAAATTTTTAGGCGATCGGGGTTCGGGGTTCCCGGGACCCCTTGGAAGGCGTGGGCTAAAGCACACGAAAATATGGAAAACGCGCAGAATTCTAGTTTTTTTATCTAAAAAATGCAAAAGACTAGGAAAGATCATGGCGGGGCGGTGATTATGGTTCCTTAGGTCGTATTTGATAGTCCAGAAAATTTTTAGGCGATCCGGCTCCGGGGGGCCCGACCCACTCGGAAGGCGTGGGCGATAGCACACAAAAATATGGGAATCGGGTGGAATTCTAGTTTTTTGGCCAAAAAATGCAAAAAATGAGGAACGATCATGGCGAGGCGGTGACTATGGTTCCTTAGGTCCTAATTGATGGCCTGAAATATTTTTAGGCGATCCGAGTCCGGCGGCCCGGCCCACTCGGAAGGCGTGGGCAATAGCTCACAAAAATATGGTAATCGAGCGGAATTCTAGTTTTTTGGCCGAAAAACGCAATAAATGAGGAACGATCATGGCGGGGCGGTGACTATGGTTCCTTAGGTCGTATTTGATGGCCCGGAAAATTTTAGGCGATCGGGGTCCACGGCTCCCGGGACCACTCGGAAGGCGTAAGCTATAGCACACGAAAATATGCAAATCGCGCGGAGTTCTAGTTTTTTGGCCGAAAAATGCAAAGCATTTGGAACGATCATGGAGGGGCGGTGACTATGGTACCTTAGGTCGTATTTGATAGTCCGGAAAAATTTTAGGCGATCGGAGTCCGCGGCTCCCCGGACCACTTGGAAGGCGTGGTATAGCACATGAAAATATTGGAATCGGGTGTAATTCTAGTTTTTTGGCCGAAAAATGCAAAAGATGAGAAACGATGATGGCGGGGTGGTTACTATGGTTCCTTAGGTCGTATTTGACGGCCCAGAAAAATTTTTGGCGATCGGGGTCCGGGGGTCCCGGAACCACTTGGAAGGGTGGGCAATAGCACACAAAAATATTGTAATCGGGCGGAATTCTAGTTTTTTGGCCGAAAAACGCAACAAATGAGGAATGATCATGGCTGGGCGGTGACTATGGTTCCTTAGGTCGTATTTGATAGTCCGGAAAAATTTTAGGCGATAGGGGTCCGGAGTTCCCGGGTTCACTTGGAAGGCATGGGCTATAGGACACGAAAATATGGGAATCGCGCGGAATTCTAGTTTTTTGGCCGAAAAACGGAAAAAACTAGGAACGATCATGGCTGGGCGGTGACTATGGTTCCTTAGAACTTATTTGATAGTCCGGAAAAATTTTAGGCGATAGGGGTCTGGAGACCCAGGACCACTCGGAAGGCGTGGGCTATACCACACAAAAATATGGGAATCGGGCGGAATTCTAGTTGTTTTGCCGAAAAACGCAAAAAATGAGGAACGATCATGGCGGGGCGGATACTATGGTTCCTTAGGTCATATTTCATAGTCCGGACAAATTTTAGGCGATAGGGGTCAGGAGGTCCCGCGACCACTCGGAAGGCATAAGCTATAGCACACTAAAATATGCAAATCGCGCGGAGTTCTAGTTTTTTGGCCAAAAAATGCAAAGCATTTCGAACGATCATGGTGGGGCGGTGACTATGGTACCTTAGGTCGTTTTTGATAGTCCGGAAAAATTTTAGGCGATCGGGGTCCGCGGCTCCCCGGACCACTTGGAAGGCGTGGGTATAGCACACGAAAATATGGGAATCGGGCATAGTTCTAGTTTTTTGGCCGAAAAATGCAAAAAATGAGAAACGATGATGGCGGGGCGGTTACTATGGTTCCTTAGGTAGTATTTGACGGCCCGCAAAATTTTTAGGCGATCGGGGTCCGGGGGTCCCGGAACCACTTGGAAGGGTGGGCAATAGCACACAAAAATGTTGTAATCGGGCGGAATTCTAGTTTTTTGGCCGAAAAACGCAACAAATGAGGAATGATCATGGTTGGGCAGTGACTATGGTTTCTTAGGTCGTATTTGATAGTCCGGAAAAATTTTAGGCGATAGGGGTCAGGAGGTCCCGGGACCACTCGGAAGGCATGGGCTATAACACACAAAAATATGGGAATCGCGCGGAATTCTAGTTGTTTGGCCGAAAAACGCAAAAAATGAGGAACGATCATGGCGGGGCGGATACTATGGTTCCTTAGGTCGTATTTGATAGTCCGGATAAATTTTAGGCGATAGGGGTCAGGAGGTCCCGGGACCACTCGGAAGGCGTGGGCTATAACACACAAAAATATGGGAATCGCGCGGAATTCTAGTTGTTTGGCCGAAAAACCCAAAAAATGAGGAACGATCAAGGCAGGGTGGTTACTATGGTTCCTTAGGTCGTATTTGATGGCCCGGCAAATTTTTAAAAGATCGGGGTTCGGGGTTCCCGGGACCCCTTGGAAGGCGTGGGCTAAAGCACACGAAAATATGGAAATTGCGCGGAATTCTTGTTTTTTTACTGAAAAATGCAAAAGACTAGGAACGATCATGGCGGGGTGGTGACTATGGTTCCTTAGGTCGTATTTGATAGTCCGGAAAAATTTTAGGCGATAGGGGTCCGGAGTTCCCGGGTTCACTTGGAAGGCGTGGGCTATAGGACACGAAAATATGGGAATCGCGCGGAATTCTAGTTTTTTGGCCGAAAAATGGAAAAAACTAGGAACGATCATGGCTGGGCGGTGACTATGGTTCCTTAGGTCTTATTTGATAGTCCGGAAAATTTTTAGGCGATATGGGTCCGGAGACCCGGGACCACTCGGAAGGCGTGGGCTATAACACACAAAAATATGGGATAGCGCGGAAATTCTAGTTCTTTGGCCGAAAAATGCAAAGAATGAGGAACGATCATGGCGGGGCGGATATTATGGTTCCTTTGATAGTATTTGATAGTCCGGAAAATTTTTAGGGGATAGGGGTCCGGAGGTCCCCGGACCACTCGGAAGGTGTGGGCTATAACACACAACAATATGGGAATCGCGCGGAATTCTAGTTGTTTGGCCGAAAAACGCAAAAAATGAGGAACGATCATGGCGGGGCGGATACTATGGTTCCTTAGGTCGTATTTGATAGTCCGTAAAAATATTAGGCGATAGGGGTCAGGAGTTCCCGGGACCACTCGGAAGGCGTGGGCTATAACACACAAAAATATGGGAATCGCGCGGAATTCTAGTTGTTTAGCCGAAAAACGCAAAATATGCGAAACGATCATGGCGGGGTGGTTACTATGGTTCCTTAGGTCGTATTTGATGGCCCGGAAAATTTTTAGGCGATCGGGGTTCGGGGTTCCCGGGACCCCTTGGAAGGCGTGGGCTAAAGCACACGAAATATGGAAATCTCACGGAATTCTAGTTTTTGGCTGAAAAACGCAAAAGACTAGGAACGATCATGGCGGGGCGGTGACTATGGTTCCTTAGGTCGTATTTGATAGTCCTGAAAATTTTTAGGCGATCCGTCTCCGGGGGCCCGACCCACTCGGAAGGCGTGGGCGAGATAGCATACAAAAATATGGGAATCGGGCGGAATTCTAGTTTTTTGGCCAAAAAATGCAAAAAATGAGGAACGATCATGGCGAGGCAGTGACTATGGTTCCTTAGGTCCTAATTGATGGCCCAAAAAATTTTTAGGCGATCCGAGTCCGGCGGCCTGGCCCACTGGGAAGGCGTGGGCAATAGCACACAAAAATATTTTACTTGAGCGGAATTCTAGTTTTTTGGCCGAAAACGCAATAAATGAGGAACGATCATGGCGGGGCGGTGACTATGGTTCCTTAGGTCGTATTCGATGGCGCGGAAAATTTTAGGCGATCGGGGTCCACGGCTCCCGGGACCACTCGGAAGGCGTAAGCTATAGCACACTAAAAAATGCAAATCGCGCGGAGTTCTAGTTTTTTGGCCGAAAAATGCAAAGCATTTGGAACGATCATGGTGGGGCGGTGACTATGGTATCTTAGGTCGTATTTGATAGTCCGGAAAAATTTTAGGCGATCGGGGTCCGCGGCTCCCCGGACCACTTGGAAGGCGTGCGTACAACACACAAAAATATGGGAATCGGGCGTAATTCTAGTTTTTTGGCTGAAAAACGCAAAAGACTAGGAACGATCATGGCGGGGCGGTGACTATGGTTCCTTAGGTCGTATTTGATAGTCCTGAAAATTTTTAGGCGATCCGTCTCCGGGGGGCCCGACCCACTCGGAAGGCGTGGGCGAGATAGCATACAAAAATATGGGAATCGGGCAGAATTCTAGTTTTTTGGCCAAAAATGCAAAAAATGAGGAACGATCATGGCGAGGCAGTGACTATGGTTCCTTAGGTCCTAATTGATGGCCCAAAAAAATTTTAGGCGATCCGAGTCCGGCGGCCTGGCCCACTGGGAAGGCGTGGGCAATAGCACACAAAAATATTGTAATTGAGCGGAATTCTAGTTTTTTGGCCGAAAAACGCAATAAATGAGGAACGATCATGGCGGGGCGGTGACTATGGTTCCTTAGGTCGTATTTGATGGCCCGGAAAATTTTAGGCGATCGGGGTCCACGGCTCCCGGGACCACTCGGAAGGCGTAAGCTATAGCACACTAAAATATGCAAATCGCGCGGAGTTCTAGTTTTTTGGCCGAAAAATGCAAAGCATTTGGAACGATCATGGTGGGGCGGTGACTATGGTATCTTAGGTCGTATTTGATAGTCCGGAAAAATTTTAGGCGATCGGGGTCCGCGGCTCCTCGGACCACTTGGAAGGCGTGCGTACAGCACACAAAAATATGGGAATCGGGCGTAATTCTAGTTTTTTGGCCGAAAAATGCAAAAAATGAGAAACGATGATGGCGGGGCGGTTACTATGGTTCCTTAGGTCGTATTTGAAGGCCCGGAAAAATTTTAGGCGATCGGGGTCCGGGGGTCCCGGAACCACTTGGAAGGGTGGGCAATAGCACACAAAAATATTGTAATCAGGCGGAATTCTAGTTTTTTGGCAGAAAAATGCAACAAATGAGGAATGATCATAGCTGGGCGGTGACTATGGTTCCTTAGGTCATATTTGATAGTCCGAAAATTTTTTAGGCGATTGGGGTCCGGAGTTCCCGGGTTCACTTAGAAGGCGTGGGCTATAGGACACGAAAATATGGGAATCGCGCAGAATTCTAGTTTTTTGGCCGAAAAACGGAAACAACTAGGAACGATCATGGCTGGGCGGTGACTATGGTTCTTTAGGTATTATTTGATAGTCCCGAAAAATTTTAGGCGATAGGGGTCTGGAGACCCGGGACCACTCGGTAGGCATGGGCTATAACACACAAAAATATGGGATAGCGCGGAATTCTAGTTGTTTGGACAAAAAATGCAAAAAATTAGGAACGATCATGGTGGGGCGGTGACTATGGTACCTTAGGTCATATTTGATAGTCCGGAAAAATTTTAGGCGATCGGGGTCCGGATGTCCCGGGACCACTCGGAAGGTGTAGGCTATAACACACGAAAATATGGGAATCGCGCGGAATTCTAGTTGTTTGGCCGAAAAACACAAATAATGAGGAAAGATCATGGCAGGGAGGATACTATGGTTCCTAAGGCCGTATTTGACGGCCCGGAAAAATTATAGGCGATCGGGGTCCGGGGGTCCCGGAACCACTTGGAAGGGTGGGCAATAGCACACAAAAATATTGTAATCAGGCGGAATTCTAGTTTTTTGGCCGAAAAACGTAAAAAATGAGGAATGATCATGGCTGGGCGGTGACTATGGTTCCTTAGGTCGTATTTGATAGTTCGGAAAAATTTTAGGCGATAGGGGTCCGGAGTTCCCGGCTTCACTCGGAAGGCATGGGCTATAGGACACGAAAATATGGGAATCGCGCGAAATTCTAGTTTTTTGGCCGAAAAATGGAACGATCATGGCAGGGTGGTTACTATGGTTCCTTAGGTCGTATTTGATGGCCCAGAAAATTTTTAGACGATCGGGGTTCGGGGTTCCCGGGACCCCTTGGAAGGCGTGGGCTAAAGCACACGAAAATATGGAAATAGCGCAGAATTCTAGTTGTTTGGCCGAAAAACGCAAAAAATTAGGAACGATCATGGTGGGGCGGTGACTACGGTACCTTAGGTCGTATTTGATAGTCCGGAAAAATTTTAGGCGATCGAGGTCCGGAGGTCCCGGGACCACTCGGAAGGTGTAGGCTATAACACACAAAAATATGGAAATCGCGCGGAATTCTAGTTGTTTGGCCGAAAAACGCAAAAAATGAGGAACGATCATGGCGTGGCAGATACTATCGTTCCTTAGGTCGTATTTGATTGCCCGGAAAAATATTAGGCGATAGGGGTCAGGAGGTCCCGGGACCACTCGGAAGGCGTGGGCTATAACACACAAAAATATGGGAATCGCGCGGAATTCTAGTTGTTTGTCCGAAAAACGCAAAAAATGAGGAACAATCATGGCGGGGTGGTAACTATGGTTCCTTAGGTCGTATTTGATTTCCCGGAAAAATTTTAGGCGATCGGGGTTCGGGGTTCCCGGGACCCCTTGGAAGGCGTGGGCTAAAGCACACGAAAATATGGAAATCGCGCGGAATTCTAGTTTTTTGGCTGAAAAACGCAAAAGACTAGGAACAATCATGGCGGGGAGGTGACTATGGTTCCTTAGGTCGTATTTGATAGTCCGGAAAATTTTTAGGCGATCCGGCTCCGGGGGCCCGACCCACTCAGAAGGCGTGGGCGATAGCACACAAAAATATTGGAATCGGGCGGAATTATAGTTTTTTGGCCAAAAAATGCAAAAAATAAGGAACGATCATGGCGAGGCGGTGACTATGGTTCCTTAGGTCCACATTGATGGCCCGAAAAATTTTTAGGCGATCCGAGTCCGGCGGCCTGGCCCACTGGGAAGGCGTGGGCAATAGCACACAAAAATATTGTAATTGAGCGGAATTCTAGTTTTTTGGCCGAAAAACGCAATAAATGAGGAACGATCATGGCGAGGCGGTGACTATGGTTCCTTAGGTCGTATTTGATGGCCCGAAAAATTTTAGGCGATCGGGGTCCACGGCTCCCGGGACCACTCGGAAGGCGTAAGCTATAGCACACTAAAATATGCAAATCGCGCGGAGTTCTAGTTTTTTGGCCGAAAAATGCAAAGCATTTGGAACGATCATGGTGGGGCGGTGACTATGGTATCTTAGGTCGTATTTGATAGTCCGGAAAAATTTTAGGCGATCGGGGTCCGCAGCTCCCCGGACCACTTGGAAGGCGTGCGTATAGCACACGAAAATATGGGAATCGGGCGTAATTCTAGTTTTTTGGCCGAAAAATGCAAAAAATGAGAAACGATGATGGCGGGGCGGTTACTATGGTTCCTTAGGTCGTATTTGAAGGCCCGGAAAAATTTTAGGCGATCGGGGTCCGGGGGTCCCGGAACCACTTGGAAGGGTGGGCAATAGCACACAAAAATATTGTAATCGGGAGGAATTCTAGTTTTTTGGCAGAAAAACGCAACAAATGAGGAATGATCATAGCTGGGCGGTGACTATGGTTCCTTAGGTCATATTTGATAGTCCGAAAATTTTTTAGGCGATTGGGGTCCGGAGTTCCCGGGTTCACTTGGAAGGCGTGGGCTATAGGACACGAAAATATGGGAATCGCGCGGAATTCTAGTTTTTTGGCCGAAAAACGGAAACAACTAGGAACGATCATGGCTGGGTGGTGACTATGGTTCCTTAGGTATTATTTGATAGTCCCGAAAAATTTTAGGCGATAGGGGTCCGGAGACCCGGGACCACTCGGTAGGCATGGGCTATAACACACAAAAATATGGGATAGCGCGAAATTCTAGATGTTTGGACGAAAAACGCAAAAAATTAGGAACGATCATGGTGGGGCGGTAACTATGGTACCTTAGGTCATATTTGATAGTCCGGAAAAATTTTAGGCGATCGGGGTCCGGAGGTCCCGGGACCACTCGGAAGGAGTAGGCTATAACACACGAAAATATGGGAATCGCGCGGAATTCTAGTTGTTTGGCCGAAAAATGCAAATAATAAGGAAAGATTATGGTGGGGAGGATACTATGGTTCCTAAGGCCATATTTGACGGCCAGGAAAAATTATAGGCGATCGGGGTCCGGGGGTCCCGGAACCACTTGGAAGGGTGGGCAATAGCACACAAAAATATTGTAATCGGGCGGAATTCTAGTTTTTTGGCCGAAAAACGTAACAAATGAGGAATGATCATGGCTGGGCGGTGACTATGGTTCCTTAGGTCGTATTTGATAGTCCGGAAAAATTTTAGGCGATAGGGGTCCGGAGTTCCCGGCTTCACTCGGAAGGCAGGGGCTATAGGACACGAAAATATGGGAATCGCGCGAAATTCTAGTTTTTTGGCCGAAAAACGCAAAAAATTAGAAACGATCATGGTGGGGCGGTGACTATGGTACCTTAGGTCGTATTTGATAGTCCGGAAAAATTTTAGGCGATCGAGGTCCGGAGGTCCCGGGACCACTCGGAAGGTGTAGGCTATAACACACAAAAATATGGAAATCGCGCGGAATTCTAGTTGTTTGGCCGAAAAACGCAAAAAATGAGGAACGATCATGGCGTGGCGGATACTATCGTTCCTTAGGTCGTATTTGATTGCCCGGAAAAATATTAGGCGATAGGGGTCAGGAGGTCCCGGGACCACTCGGAAGGCGTGGGCTATAACACACAAAAATATGGGAATCGCGCGGAATTCTAGTTGTTTGTCCGAAAAACGCAAAAAATGAGGAACAATCATGGCGGGGTGGTAACTATGGTTCCTTAGGTCGTATTTGATTTCCCGGAAAAATTTTAGGCGATCGGGGTTCGGGGTTCCCGGGACCCCTTGGAAGGCGTGGGCTAAAGCACACGAAAATATGGAAATCGCGCGAAATTCTAGTTTTTTGGCTGAAAAACGCAAAAGACTAGGAACAATCATGGCGGGGAGGTGACTATGGTTCCTTAGGTCGTATTTGATAGTCCGGAAAATTTTTAGGCGATCCGGCTCCGGGGGGCCCGACCCACTCGGAAGGCGTGGGCGATAGCACACAAAAATATTGGAATCGGGCGGAATTATAGTTTTTTGGCCAAAAAATGCAAAAAATGAGGAACGATCATGGCGAGGCGGTGACTATGGTTCCTTAGGTCCACATTGATGGCCCGAAAAAATTTTAGGCGATCCGAGTCCGGCGGCCCGGCCCACTCGGAAGGGTGGGCAATAGCACACAAAAATAATATAATCGGGCGGAATTCTAGTTTTTTGGCCGAAAAACGCAACAAATGATGAATGATCATGGCTGGGAGGTGACTATGGTTCCTTAGGTCGTATTTGATAGTCCGGAAAAATTTTAGGCGATAGGGGTCAGGAGGTCCCGGGACCACTCGGAAGGCGTGGTATATAACACACAAAAATATAGGAATCGCGCGGAATTCTAGTTGTTTGGCCGAAAAACGGAAACGATCATGGCAGGGGCGGATACTATAGTTCCTTAGGTCGTATTTGATTGCCCGGAAAAATATTAGGCGATGGGGGTCAGGAGGTCCCGGGACCACTCGGAAGGTGTGGGCTATAACACACAAAAATATGGGAATCGCGCGGAATTCTAGTTGTTTGGCCGAAAAATGCAAAAAATGAGGAACAATTATGGCGTGGTGGTTACTATGGTTCCTTAGGTCGTATTTTATTGCCCGAAAAAATTTTAGGCGATCGGGGTTCGGGGTTCCCGGGACCCCTTGGAAGGCGTAGGCTAAAGCACACGAAAATATGGAAATCGCGCGGAATTCTAGTTTTTTGGCTGAAAAACGCAAAAGACTAGGAACGATCATGGTGGGGAGGTGACTATGGTTCCTTAGGTCGTATTTGATAGTCCGGAAAATTTTTAGGCGATCCGGCTCCCAGGGGCCCGACCCACTCGGAAGGCGTGGGCGATAGCACACAAAAATATTGGAATCGGGCGGAATTATAGTTTTTTGGCCAAAAAATGCAAAAAAGAGGAACGATCATGGCGAGGCGGTGACTATGGTTCCTTAGGTCCACGTTGATGGCCCAAAATTTTTTTAGGCGATCTGAGTCCGGCGGCCCGGCCCACTCGGAAGGCGTGGGCAATAGCACACAAAAATATGGTAATGAGGGGAATTCTAGTTTTTTGGGCGAAAAATGCAATAAATGAGGAATGATCATGGCGGGGCAATGACTATGGTTCCTTAGGTCGTATTTTATGGCCCGGAAAATTTTAGGCGATCGGGGTCCACGGCTCCCGGGACCACTCAGAAGGCGTAAGCTATAGCACACTAAAATAAGCAAATCGCGCGGAGTTCTAGTTTTTTGGCCGAAAAATGCAAAGCATTTGGAACGATCATGGTGGGGCGGTGACTATGGTACCTTAGGTCGTATTTGATAGTCCGGAAAAATTTTAGGCGATCGGGGTCTGCGGCTCCCCGGACCACTTGGAAGGCGTGGGTATAGCACACGAAAATATGGGAATCGGGCGTAATTCTAGTTTTTTGGATGAAAAATGCAAAAAATGAGAAACGATGATGGCGGGGCGGTTACTATGGTTCCTTAGGTCGTATTTGATGGCCCGAAAAAATTTTAGGCGATCGGGGTCCGGGGGTCCCGGATCCACTTGGAAGGGTGGGCAATAGCACACAAATATATTATAATCGGGCGGAATTCTAATTTTTTGGCCGAAAAATGCAACAAATGAGGAATGATCATGGCTGGGCGGTGACTATGGTTCCTTAGGTCGTATTTGATAGTCCGGAAAAATTTTAGGCGATCGGGGTCCGCGGCTCCCGGACCACTTGGAAGGCGTGGGTATAGCACACGAAAATATGGGAATCGGGCGTAATTCTAGTTTTTTGGCCGAAAAATGCAAAACATGAGAAACGATGATGGCGGGGCGGTTACTATGGTTCCTTAGGTCGTATTTGAAGGCCCAGAAAAATTTTAGGCGATCGGGGTCCGGGGGTCCCGGAACCACTTGGAAGGGTGGGCAATAGCACACAAAAATATTGTAATCGGGCGGAATTCTAGTTTTTTGGCAGAAAAACGCAACAAATGAGGAATGATCATGGCTGGGCGGTGACTATGGTTCCTTAGGTCATATTTGATAGTCCGAAAAAATTTTAGGCGATTGGGGTCCGGAGTTCCCGGGTTCACTTGGAAGGCGTGGGCTATATGACACGAAAATATGGGAATCGCGCGGAATTCTAGTTTTTTGGCCGAAAAACGGAAACAACTAGGAACGATCATGGCTGGGTGGTGACTATGGTTCCTTAGGTATTATTTGATAGTCCCGAAAAATTTTAGGCGATAGGGGTCCGGAGACCCGGGACCACTCGGTAGGCATGGGCTATAACACACAAAAATATGGGATAGCGCGGAATTCTAGTTGTTTGGCCGAAAAATGCAAAAAATTAGGAACGATCATGGTGGGGCGGTGACTATGGTATCTTAGGTCATATTTGATAGTCCGGAAAAATTTTAGGCGATCGGGGTCCGGAGGTCCCGGGACCACTCGGAAGGTGTGGGCTATAACACACGAAAATATGGGAATCGCGCGGAATTCTAGTTGTTTGGCCGAAAAACGCAAAAAATGAAGAACGATCATGGTTGGGAGGTTACTATGGTTCCTTAGGTCGTATTTGATAGTCCGGAAAAATTTTAGGCGATAGGGGTCAGGAGGTCCCGGGACTACTCGGAAGGCGTGGGCTATAACACACAAAAATATAGGAATCGCGCGGAATTCTAGTTGCTTGGCCGAAAAACGGAAACGATCATGGCGGGGTGGATACTATGGTTCCTTAGGTCGTATTTGATTGCCCGGAAAAATATTAGGCGATAGGGGTCAGGAGGTCCCGGGACCACTCGGAAGGCGTGGGCTATATCACACAAAAATATGGGAATCGCGCGGAATTCTAGTTGTTTGGCCGAAAAACGCAAAAAATGAGGAACAATCATGGCGGGGTGGTTATTATGGTTCCTTAGGTCGTATATGATTGCCCCGAAAAATTTTAGGCGATCGGGGTTCGGGGTTCCCAGGACCCCTTGGAAGGCGTAGGCTAAAGCACACGAAAAGATGGAAATCGCGCGGAATTCTTGTTGTTTGGCCGAAAAATGCAAATAATGAGGAAAGATCATGGCGGGGCGGATACTATGGTTCCTAAGGCCGTATTTGACGGCCCGGAAAAATTTTAGGCGATCAGGGTCCGGGGGTCCCTGAACCACTTGGAAGGGTGGGCAATAGCACACAAAAATATTGTAATCGGGCGGAATTCTAGTTTTTTGGCCGAAAAGCGCAACAAATGAGGAATGATCATGGCTGGGCGGTGACTATGTTCCTTAGGTCGTATTTGATAGTCCGGAAAAATTTTAGGCGATAGGGGTCCGGAGTTCCCGGCTTCACTCGGAAGGCATGGGCTATAGGACACGAAAATATGGGAATCGCGCGGAATTCTAGTTTTTTGGCCAAAAAACGGAAAAATCTAGGAACGATCATGGCTGGGCGGTGACTATGGTTCCTTAGGTATTATTTGATAGTCCGGAAAAATTTTAGGCGATAGGGGTCCGGAGACCCGGGACCACTCGGTAGGCATGGGCTATAACACACAAAAATATGGGATAGCGCGGAATTCTAGTTGTTTGGCCGAAAAACGCAAAAAATTAGGAACGATCATGGTGGGGCGGTGACTATGGTACCTTAGGCCGTATTTGATAGTCCGGAAATATTTTAGGCGATCGGGGTCCAGAGGTCCCGGGACCACTCGGAAGGTGTGGGCTATAACACACAAAAATATGGGAATCGCGCGGAATTCTAGTTGTTTGGCCGAAAAACGCAAAAAATGAGGAACGATCATGGTTGGGAGGTGACTATGGTTCCTTAGGTCGTATTTGATAGTCCGGAAAAATTTTAGGCGATAGGGGTCAGGAGGTCCCGGGACCACTCGGAAGGCGTGGGCTATAACACACAAAAATATAGGAATCGCGCGGAATTCTAGTTGCTTGGCCGAAAAACGGAAACGATCATGGAGGGGCGGATACTATGGTTCCATAGGTCATATTTGACTGCCCGGAAAAATATTAGGTGATAGGGGTCAGGAGGTCCCGGGACCACTCGGAAGGCGTGGGCTATAACACACAAAAATATGGGAATCGCGCGGAATTCTAGTTGTTTGGCCGAAAAACGCAAAAAATGAGGAACAAACATGGCGGGGTGGTTACTATGGTTCCTTAGGTCGTATTTGATTGCCCGAAAAAATTTTAGGCGGTCGGGGTTCGGGGTTCCCGGGACCCCTTGGAAGGCGTAGGCTAAAGCACACGAAAATATGGAAATCGCGCGAAATTCTAGTTTTTTGGCTGAAAAACGCAAAAGACTAGGAACGATCATGGCGGGGAGGTGACTATGGTTCCTTAGCTCGTATTTGATAGTCCGGAAAATTTTTAGGCGATCCGGCTCCGGGGGCCCGACCCACTCGGAAGGCGTGGGCGATAGCACACAAAAATATTGGAATCGGGCGGAATTATAGTTTTTTGGCCAAAAAATGCAAAAAAAGAGGAACGATCATGGCGAGGCGGTGACTATGGTTCCTTAGGTCCACATTGATGGCCCGAAAATTTTTTAGGCGATCCGAGTCCGGCGGCCCGGCCCACTCAGAAGGCGTGGGCAATAGCACACAAAAATATGGTAATCGAGCGGAATTCTAGTTTTTTGGCCGAAAAACGCAACAAATGAGGAATGATCATGGCTGGGCGGTGACTATGGTTCCTTAGGTCATATTTGATAGTCCGAAAATTTTTTAGGCGATTGGGGTCCGGAGTTCCCGGGTTCACTTGGAAGGCGTGGGCTATAGGACACGAAAATATGGGAATCGCGCGGAATTCTAGTTTTTTGGCCGAAAAACGAAAACAACTAGGAACGATCATGGCTGGGCGGTGACTATGGTTCCTTAGGTATTATTTGATAGTCCCGAAAAATTTTAGGCGATAGGGGTCCGGAGACCCGGGACCACTCGGTAGGCATGGGCTATAACACACAAAAATATGGGATAGCGCGGAATTCTAGTTGTTTGGCCGAAAAACGCAAAAAATTAGGAACGATCATGGTGGGGCGGTGACTATGGTACCTTAGGTCATATTTGATAGTCCGGAAAAATTTTAGGCGATCGGGGTCCGGAGGTCCCGGGACCACTCAGAAGGTGTGGGCTATAACACACGAAAATATGGGAATCGCGCGGAATTCTAGTTGTTTGGCCGAAAAACGCAAATAATGAGGAAAGATCATGGCGGGGCGGATACTATGGTTCCTAAGGCCGTATTTGACGGCCCGAAAAAATTTTAGGCGCTCGGGGTCTGGGGGTCCCGGAACCACTTGGAAGGGTGGGCAATAGCACACAAAAATATTATAATCGGGCGGAATTCTAGTTTTTTGGCCGAAAAACGCAACAAATGAGGAATGATCATGGCTGGGCGGTGACTATGGTTCCTTAGGTCGTATTTGATAGTCCGGAAAAATTTTAGGCGATAGGGGTCCGGAATTCCCGGCTTCACTCGGAAGGCATGGGCTATAGGACACGAAAATATGGGAATCGCGCGGAATTCTAGTTTTTTGGCCGAAAAACGGAAAAATCTAGGAACGATCATGGCTGGGCGGTGACTATGGTTCCTTAGGTATTATTTGATAGTCCGGAAAAATTTTAGGCGATAGGGGTCCGGAGACCCGGGACCACTCGGTAGGCATGGGCTATAACACACAAAAATATGGGATAGCGCAGAATTCTAGTTGTTTGGCCGAAAAACGCAAAACATTAGGAACGATCATGGTGGGGCGGTGACTATGGTACCTTAGGTCGTATTTGATTGTGCGGAAAAATTTTAGGCGATCGGGGTCCGGAGGTCCCGGGACCACTCGGATGGTGTGGGCTATAACACACAAAAATATGGGAATCGCGCGGAATTCTAGTTGTTTGGCCGAAAAACGCAAAAAATGAGGAACGATCATGGCGTGGCGGATACTATCGTTCCTTAGGTTGTATTTGATAGTCCGGAAAAATATTAGGCGATAGGGGTCAGGAGGTCCCGGGACCACTCGGAAGGCGTGGGCTATAACGCACAAAAATATTGGAATCGCGCGGAATTCTAGTTGTTTGCCCGAAAAACAGAAACGATCATGGCGGGGCGGATACTATGGTTCCTTAGGTCGTATTTGATTGCCCGGAAAAATATTAGGCGATAGGGGTCAGGAGGTCCCGGGACCACTCGGAAGGCGTGGGCTATAACACACAAAAATATGGGAATCGCGCGGAATTATAGTTGTTTGGCCGAAAAATGCAAAAAATGAGGAACAATCATGGCGGGGTGGTTACTATGGTTCCTTAGGTCGTATTTGATTGCCCGAAAACATTTTAGGCGATCGGGGTTCGGGGTTCCTGGGACCCCTTGGAAGGCGTAGGCTAAAGCACACGAAAATATGGAAATCGCGCGGAATTCTAGTTTTTTGGCTGAAAAACGCAAAAGACTAGGAACGATCATGGCGGGGAGGTGACTATGGTTCCTTAGGTCGTATTTGATAGTCCGGAAAATTTTTAGGCGATCCGGCTCCGGGGGCCCGACCCACTCGGAAGGCGTGGGCGATAGCACACAAAAATATTGGAATCGGGCGGAATTATAGTTTTTTGGCCAAAAAATGCAAAAAAAGAGGAACGATCATGGCGAGGCGGTGACTATGGTTCCTTAGGTCCACGTTGATGGCTCGAAAATTTTTAGGCGATCCGAGTCCGGCGGCCCGGCCCACTCGGAAGGCGTGGGCAATAGCACACAAAAATATGGTAATCGAGCGGAATTCTAGTTTTTTGGCCGAAAAATGCAATAAATGAGGAACGATCATGGCGGGGCGATGACTATGGTTCCTTAGGTCGTATTTGATGGCCCAAAAAATTTTAGGCGATCGGGGTCCACGGCTCCCGGGACCACTCAGAAGGCGTAAGCTATAGCACACTAAAATAAGTAAATCGCGCGGAGTTCTAGTTTTTTGGCCGAAAAATGCAAAGCATTTGGAACGATCATGGTGGGGCGGTGACTATGGTACCTTAGGTCGTATTTGATAGTCCGAAAAAATTTTAGGCGATCGGGGTCTGCGGCTCCCCGGACCACTTGGAAGGCGTGGGTATAGCACACGAAAATATGGGAATCGGGCGTAATTCTAGTTTTTTGGCTGACAAATGCAAAAAATAAGAAACGATGATGGCGGGGCGGTTACTATGGTTCCTTAGGTCGTATTTGATGGCCCGGAAAAATTTTAGGCGATCGGGGTCCGGGGGTCCCGGATCCACTTGGAACGGTGGGCAATAGCACACAAATATATTGTAATCGGGCGGAATTCTAGTTTTTTGGCCGAAAAACGCAACAAATGAGGAATGATCATGGCTGGGCGGTGACTATGGTTCCTTAGGTCGTATTTGATAGTCCGGAAAAATTTTAGGCGATCGGGGTCCGCGGCTCCCCGCACCACTTGGAAGGCGTGGGTATAGCACACGAAAATATGGGAATCGGGCGTAATTCTAGTTTTTTGGCCAAAAAATGCAAAAAATGAGAAACGATGATGGCGGGGCGGTTACTATGGTTTCTTAGGTCGTATTTGAAGGCCCGGAAAAATTTTAGGCGATCGGGGTCCGGGGGTCCCGGAACCACTTGGAAGGGTGGGCAATAGCACACAAAAATATTGTAATCGGGCGGAAATCTGGTTTTTTGGAAGAAAAACGTAACAAATGAGGAATGATCATGGCTGGGCGGTGACTATGGTTCCTTAGGTCGTATTTGATAGTCCGGAAAAATTTTAGGCGATAGGGGTCCGGAGGTCCCGGGACCGCTCGGAAGGTGTGGGCTATAACACACAAAAATATGGGAATCGCGCGAAATTCTAGTTGTTTGGCCGAAAAACGCAAAAAATGAGGAACGATCATGGCGTGGCAGATACTATCGTTCCTTAGGTCATATTTGATAGTCCAGAAAAATAGTAGGCGATAGGGGTCAGGAGGTCCCGGGACCACTCGGAAGGCGTGGGCTATAACACACAAAAATATAGGAATCGCGCGGAATTCTAGTTGTTTGGCCGAAAAACGCAAAAAATGAGGAACGATCATGGCGGGGTGGTTACTATGATTCCTTAGGTCGTATTTGATGGCCCGGAAAATTTTTAGGCGATCGGGGTTCGGGGTTCCCGGGACCCCTAGGATGGCGTGGGCTAAAGCACACGAAAATATGGAAATCGCGCGGAATTCTAGTTTTTTGGCAGAAAAACGCAAAAGACTAGGAACGATCATGGCGGGGCGGTGATTATGGTTCCTTAGGTCGTATTTGATAGTCCGGAAAATTTTTAGGCGATCCGGCTCCGGGGGGCCCGACCCACTCGGAAGGCGTGGGCGATAGCACACAAAAATATGGGAATCGGGCGGAATTCTAGTTTTTTGGCCAAAAAATGCAAAAAATAAGGAACGATCATGGCGAGGCGGTGACTATGGTTCCTTAGGTCCTAATTGATTGCCCAAAAATTTTTTAGGCGATCCGAGTCCGGCGGCCAGGCCCACTCGGAAGGCGTGGGCAATAGCACACAAAAATTTGGTAATCGAGCGGAATTCTAGTTTTTTGGCCGAAAAAACGCAATAAATGAGGAACGATCATGGCGGGGCGGTGACTATGGTTCCTTAGGTCATATTTGATGGCCCGGAAAATTTTAGGCGATCGGGGTCAACGGCTCCCGGGACCACTCGGAAGGCGTAAGCTATAGAACACTAAAATAAGCAAATCGCGCAGAGTACTAGTTTTTTGGCCGAAAAATGCAAAGCATTTGGAACGATCATGGGGGGCGGTGACTATGGTACCTTAGGTCGTATTTGATAGTCCGGAAAAATTTAAGGCGATCGGGGTCCACGGCTCCCCGGACCACTTGGAAGGCGTGGGTATAGCACCCGAAAATATGGGAATCGGGCGTAATTCTAGCTTTTTGGCCGAAAAATGCAAAAAGTGAGAAACGATGATGGCGGGGCGGTTACTATGGTTCCTTAGGTCGTATTTGACGGCCCGGAAAAATTTTAGGCGATCGGGGTCCGGGGGTCCCCGAACCACTTGGAAAGGTGGGCAATAGCACACAAAAATATTGTAATCGGGCGGAATTCTAGTTTTTGGCCGAAAAACGCAACAAATGAGGAATGATCATGGCTGGGCGGTGACTATGGTTCCTTAGGTCGTATTTGATAGTGCGGAAAAATATTAGGCGATAGGGGTCAGGAGGTCCCGGGACCACTCGGAAGGTGTGGGCTATAACACACAAAAATATGGGAATCGCGTGGAATTCTAGTTGTTTGGCCGAAAAACGCAAAAAATGAGGAACGATCATGGTGGGGCGGATACTATGGTTCCTTAGGTCGTATTTGATAGTCCGGAAAAATATTAGGCGATAGGGGTCAGGAGGTCTCGGGACCACTCGAAAGGCGTGGGCTATAACACACAAAAATACGGTAATCGGGCGGAATTCTAGTTGTTTGGCCGAAAAATGCAAAAAATGAGGAACGATCATGGCGGGGCGGATACTATGGTTCCTTAGGTCGTATTTTATAGTCCGGAAATATTTTAGGCGATAGGGGTCCGGAGGTCCCGGGACCACTCGGAAGGTGTGGGCTATAACACACAAAAATATGGGAATCGCGCGGAATTCTAGTTGTTTGGCCGAAAAATGCAAAAAATGAGGAACGATCATGGCGTGGCGGATACTATCGTTCCTTAGGTCGTATTTGATAGTCCGGAAAAATATTAGGCGAAAAGGGGTCAGGAGGTCCCGGGACCACTCGGAAGGCGTGGGCTATAACACACAAAAATATAGGAATAGCGCGGAATTCTAGTTGTTTGGCCGAAAAATGCAAAAAATGAGGAACGATCATGGCGGGGTGGTTACTATGGTTCCTTAGGTCGTATTTCATAGTCCGGAAATATTTTAGGCGATAGGGGTCAGGAGGTCCCGGGGCCACTCGGAAGGTGTGGGCTATAACACACAAAAATATGGGAATCGCGCGGAATTCTAGTTGTTTGGCCGAAAAACGCAAAAAATGAGGGACGATCATGGTGGGGCGGATACTATGGTTCCTTAGGTCGTATTTGATAGTCCGGAAAAATATTAGGCGATAGGGGTCAGGAGGTCTCGGGACCACTCGAAAGGCGTGGGCAATAACACACAAAAATATGGTAATCGCGCGGAATTCTAGTTGTTTGGCCGAAAAACGCAAAAAATGAGGAACGATCATGGCGGGGCGGATACTATGGTTCCTTAGGTCATATTTGATAGTCCGGAAATATTTTAGGCGATAGGGGTCCGGAGGTCCCGGGACCACTCGGAAGTTGTGGGCTATAACACACAAAAATATGGGAATCGCGCGGAATTCTAGTTGTTTGGCCGAAAAACGCAAAAAATGAGGAACGATCATGGCGTGGCGGATACTATCGTTCCTTAGGTCGTATTTGATAGTCCGGAAAAATATTAGGCGAAAAGGGGTCAGGAGGTCCCGGGACCACTCGGAAGGCGTGGGCTATAACACACAAAAATATAGGAATAGCGCGGAATTCTAGTTGTTTGGCCGAAAAATGCAAAAAATGAGGAACGATCATGGCGGGGTGGTTACTATGGTTCCTTAGCTCTTATTTGATTGTCCAAAAAAAATTTAGGCGATAGGGGTCCGGAGACCCGGGACCACTCGGAAGGCGTGGGCTAACACACAAAAATATGGGATAGCGCGGAATTCTAGTTGTTTGGCCGAAAAATGCAAAAAATGAGGAACGATCATGGCGAGGCGGATACTATGGTTCCTTAGTTTGTATTTGATAGTCCGAAAAAATTTTAGGCGATAGGGGTCCGGAGGTCCCGGGACCGCTCGGAAGGTGTGGGCTATAACACACAAAAATATGGGAATCGCACGGAATTCTAGTTGTTTGGCCGAAAAACGCAAAAAATGAGGAACGATCATGGCGTGGCGGATACTATGGTTCCTTAGGTCGTATTTGATAGTCCGGAAAAATATTAGGCGATAGGGGTCAGGAGGTCCCGGGACCACTCGAAAGGCGTGGGCTATAACACACAAAAATATGGTAATCGCGCGGAATTCTAGTTGTTTGGCAGAAAAACGCAAAACATGAGGAACGATCATGGCGGGGTGGTTACTATGGTTCCTTAGGTCGTATTTGATGGCCCGGAAAATTTTTGGCGATCGGGGTTCGGGGTTCCCGGGACCCCTTGGAAGGCGTGGGCTAAAGCACACGAAAATATTGAAATCGCGCGGAATTCTAGTTTTTTGGCAGAAAAACGCAAAAGACTAGGAACGATCATGACGGGGCGGTGATTATGGTTCCTTAGGTCGTATTTGATAGTCCGGAAAATTTTTAGGCGATCCGGCTGCGGGGGGCCCGACCCACTCGGAAGGCGTGGGCGATAGCACACAAAAATATTGCAATCGGGCGGAATTCTAGTTTTTTAGCCAGAAAAAGCAAAAAATGAGGAACGATCATGGAGAGGCGGTGACTATGGTTCCTTAGGTCCTAATTGATTGCCCAAAATTTTTTTAGGCGATCCGAGTCCGGCGGCCAGGCCCACTCGGAAGGCGTGGGCAATAGCACACAAAAATTTGGTAATCGAGCGGAATTCTAGTTTTTTGGCCGAAAAATGCGATAAACGAGGAACGATCATGGCGGGGCGGTGACTATGGTTCCTTAGGTCATATTTGATGGCCCGAAAAATTTTAGGCGATCGGGGTCAACGGCTCCCGGGACCACTCGGAAGGCGTAAACTATAGAACACTAAAATATGCAAATCGCGCGGAGTTCTAGTTTTTTGGCCGAAAAATGCAAAGCATTTGGAACGATCATGGTAGGGCGGTGACTATGGTACCTTAGGTCGTATTTGATAGTCCGGAAAAATTTTAGGCGATAGGGGTCCGGAGGTCCCGGGACCACTCGGAAGGTGTGGGCTATAACACACAAAAATATGGGAATCGCGCGGAATTCTAGTTGTTTGGCCGAAAAACGCAAAAAATGAGGAACGATCATGGCGGGGCGGATACTATGGTTCCTTAGGTCGTATTTGATAGTCCGGAAAAATATTAGGCGATAGGGGTCAGGAGGTCCCGGGACCACTCGAAAGGCGTGGGCTATAACACACAAAAATATGGTAATGGCGCGGAATTCTAGTTGTTTGGCCGAAAAACGCAAAACATGAGGAACGATTATGGCGGGGCGGTTACTATGGTTCCTTAGGTCGTATTTGATGGCCCGGAAAATTTTTAGGCGATCGGGGTTCGGGGTTCCCGGGACCCCTTGGAAGGCGTGGGCTAAAGCACACGAAAATATGGAAATCGCGCGGAATTCTAGTTGTTTGGCTGAAAAACGCAAAAGACTAGGAACGATCATGGCGGGGAGGTGACTATGGTTCCTTAGGTTGTATTTGATAGTCCGGGAAATTTTTAGGTGATCCGGCTCCGGGGGGCCCGATCCACTCGGAAGGCGTGGGGGATAGCACACAAAAATATGGGAATCGGTCGGAATTTTAGTTTTTTGGCCAAAAAATGCAAAAAATGAGGAACGATCATGGAGAGGTGGTGACTATGGTTCCTTAGGTCTTAAATGATGGCCCGAATATTTTTTAGGCAATCCGAGTCCAGCGGCCCGGCCCACTCGGAAGGCGTGGGCAATAGCACACAAAAATATGGTAATCGAGCGGAATTCTAGTTTTTTGGCCGAAAAACGCAATAAATGAGGAACGATCATGAC
The DNA here is from genome assembly GCF_000390325.3 of Nicotiana tomentosiformis. Lineage (NCBI taxonomy): Eukaryota > Viridiplantae > Streptophyta > Magnoliopsida > Solanales > Solanaceae > Nicotiana > Nicotiana tomentosiformis. The sequence goes on from NW_027174566.1 coordinate 1,023,075, forward strand.
GGGGCGTTGACTATGGTTCCTTAGGTCGTATTTAACAGCCCGGAAAATTTTAGGCGATCGGGGTCCACGGCTCCCGGGACCACTCGGAAAGTGTAAGCTATAGCACACTAAAATAAGCAAATCGCGCGGCGTTCTAGTTTTTTGGCCGAAAAATGCAAAGCATTTGGAAAGATCATGGTGGGGCGGTGACTATGGTACCTTAGGTCGTATTTGATAGTCCGGAAAAATTTTAGGCGATCGGGGTCCGCAGCTCCCCGGACCACTTGGAAGGCGTGGGTATAGCACACGAAAATATGGGAATCGGGCGTAATTCTAGTTTTTTGGCCGAAAAATGCAAAAAATGAGAAACGATGATGGTGGGGCAGTTACTATGGTTCCTTAGGTCGTATTTGATGGCCCGGAAAAATTTTAGGCGATCGGGGTCCGGGGGTCCCGGAACCACTTGGAAGGGTGGGCAATAGCACACAAAAATATTGTAATCGGGCGGAATTCTAGTTTTTTGGCCGAAAAATGCAACAAATGAGGAATGATCATGGCGGGGCGGATACTATGGGTCCTTAGGTCGTATTTGATAGTCCAGAAAAATTTTAGGCGATAAGGGTCTGGAGGTCCCGGGACCACTCGGAAGGTGTGGGCTATAACACACAAAAATATGGGAGTCGCGCGGAATTCTAGTTGTTTGGCCGAAAAACGCAAAAAATGAGGAACGATCATGGCGTGGCAGATACTATCGTTCCTTAGGTCGTATTTGATAGTCCGGAAAAATATTAGGCGAAAAGGGGTCAGGAGGTCCCGGGACCACTCGGAAGGCGTGGGCTATAACACACAAAGATATAGGAATCGCGCGGAATTCGAATTGTTTGGCCGAAAAACGCAAAAAATGAGGAACGATCATGTCGAGGCGGATACTATTGTTCCTTAGGTCGTATTTGATAGTCCGGAAAAATTTTAGGCGATAGGGGTCCGGAGGTCCCGGGACCACTCGGAAGGTGTGGGCTATAACACACAAAAATATGCAAATCGCGCGAAATTCTTGTTTTTTCGCCGAAAAACGCAAAAAATGAGGAACGATCATGGCGGGGCGGATACTATGATTCCTTAGGTCGTATTTGATAGTCCGGAAAAATATTAGGCGATAGGGGTCAGGTGGTCCCGGGACCACTCGAAAGGCGTGGGCTATAACACACAAAAATATGGTAATCGCGCGGAATTCTAGTTGTTTGGACGAAAAACGCAAAAAATGAGGAACGATCATGGCGGGGCGGATACTATGGTTCCTTAGGTCATATTTGATAATACGGAAATATTTTAGGCGATAGGGGTCCGGAGGTCCCGGGACCACTCGGAAGGTGTGGGCTATAACACACAAAAATATGGGAATCGCGCGAAATTCTAGTTGTTTGGCCGAAAAACGCAAAAAATGAGGAACAATCATGGCGTGGCGGATACTATCGTTCCTTAGGTCGTATTTGATAGTCCGAAAAAATATTAGGCGAAAAGGGGTCAGGAGGTCCCGGGACCACTCGGAAGGCGTGGGCTAACACACAAAATATAGGAATCGCGCGGATTTCTAGTTGTTTGGCCGAAAAACGCAAAAAATGAGGAACGATCATGGCGAGGCGGATACTATGGTTCCTTAGGTCGTATTTGATAGTCAGGAAAAATTTTAGGTGATAGGGGTCCAGAGGTCCCGGGACCACTCGGAAGGTGTGGGCTATAACACACAAAAATATGGGAGTCGGACGGAATTCTAGTTCTTTGGCCGAAAAATGCTAAAATTGAGGACCGATCATGGCGGGGCGGATACTATGGTTCCTTAGGTCGTATTTGATAGTCCGGAAAAATATTAGGCGATAGGGGTCAGGAGGTCCCGGGACCACTCGAAAGGCGTGGGCTATAACACACAAAAATATGGTAATCGTGCGGAATTCTAGTTGTTTGGCCGAAAAACGCAAAAAATGAGGAACGATCATGGCGGGGCGGATACTATGGTTCCTTAGGTCATATTTGATAGTCCGGAAAAATTTTAGGCGATAGGGGTCCGGAGGTCCCGGGACCACTCGGAAGGTGTGGGCTATAACACACAAAAATATGGGAATCGCGCGGAATTCTAGTTGTTTGGCCGAAAAACGCAAAAAATGAGGAACAATCATGGCGTGGCAGATACTATCGTTCCTTAGGTCGTATTTGATAGTCTGGAAAAATATTAGGCGATAGGGGTCAGGTGGTCCCGGGACCACTCGAAAGGCATGGGCTATAACACACAAAAATATGGTAATCGCGCGGAATTCTAGTTGTTTGGCTGAAAAACGCAAAAAATGAGGAACGATCATAGCGGGGCGGATATTATGGTTCCTTAGGTCGTATTTGATAGTCCGGAAAAATTTTAGGCGATAGGGGTCCGGAGGTCCTGGGACCACTCGGAAGGTGTGGGCTATAACACACAAAAATATGGGAATCGCGCGAAATTCTAGTTGTTTGGCCGAAAAACGCAAAAAATGAGGAACAATCATGGCGTGGCGGATACTATCGTTCCTTAGGTCGTATTTGATAGTCCGGAAAAATATTAGGCGAAAAGGGGTCAGGAGGTCCCGGGACCACTCGGAAGGCGTGGGCTATAACACACAAAAATATAGGAATCGCGCGGAATTCTAGTTGTTTGGCCGAAAAATGCAAAAAATGAGGAACGATCATGGAGAGGCGGATACTATGGTTCCTTAGGTCGTATTTGATAGTCCGGAAAAATTTTAGGTAATAGTGGTCAGGAGGTCCCGGGACCACTCGGAAGGTGTGGGCTATAACACACAAAAATATGGGAATCGCGCGGAATTCTAGTTGTTTGGCCGAAAAACGCAAAAAATGAGGAACGATCATGGCGAGGCGGATACTATGGTTCCTTAGGTCATATTTGATAGTCCGGAAAAATTTTAGGTGATAGGGGTCCGGAGGTCCCGGGACCACTCGGAAGGTGTGGGCTATAACACACAAAAATATGGGAGTCGGGCGGAATTCTAGTTGTTTGGCCGAAAAACGCAAAAAATGAGGAACGATCATGGCGGGGCGGATACTATGGTTCCTTAGGTCGTATTTGATAGTCCGGAAAAATATTAGGCGATAGGGGTCAGGAGGTCCCGGGACCACTCGAAAGGCGTGGGCTATAACACACAAAAATATGGTAATCGTGCGGAATTCTAGTTGTTTGGCCGAAAAACGCAAAAAATGAGGAACGATCATGGCGGGGCGGATACTATGGTTCCTTAGGTCATATTTGATAGTCCGGAAAAATTTTAGGCGATAGGGGTCCGGAGGTCCCGGGACCACTCCGAAGGTGTGGGCTATAACACACAAAAATATGGGAATCGCGCGGAATTCTAGTTGTTTGGCTGAAAAATGCAAAAAATGAGGAACGATCATAGCGGGGCGGATACTATGGTTCCGTAGGTCATATTTGATAGTCCGAAAAAATTTTAGGCGATAGGGGTCCGGAGGTCCCGGGACCACTCGGAAGGTGTGGGCTATAACACACAAAAATATGGGAATCGCGCGAAATTCTAGTTGTTTGGCCGAAAAACGCAAAAAATGAGGAACAATCATGGCGTGGCGGATACTATCGTTCCTTAGGTCGTATTTGATAGTCCGGAAAAATATTAGGCGAAAAGGGGTCAGGAGGTCCCGGGACCACTCGGAAGGCGTGGGCTATAACACACAAAAATATAGGAATCGCGCGGAATTCTAGTTGTTTGGCCGAAAAACGCAAAAAATGAGGAACGATCATGGCGAGGCGGATACTATGGTTCCTTAGGTCGTATTTGATAGTCCGGAAAAATTTTAGGTGATAGGGGTCCGGAGGTCCCGGGACCACTCGGAAGGTGTGGGCTATAACACACAAAAATATGGGAATCGCGCGGAATTCTAGTTGTTTGGCCGAAAAACGCAAAAAATGAGGAACGATCATGGCGAGGCGGATACTATGGTTCCTTAGGTCGTATTTGATAGTCCGGAAAAATTTTAGGTGATAGGGGTCCGGAGGTCCCGGGACCACTCGGAAGGTGTGGGCTATAACACACAAAAATATGGGAGTCGGGCGGAATTCTAGTTGTTTGGCCGAAAAACGCAAAAAATGAGGAACGATCATGGCGGGGCGGATACTATGGTTCCTTAGGTCGTATTTGATAGTCCGGAAAAATAGTAGGCGATAGGGGTCAGGAGGTCCCGGGACCACTCGAAAGGCGTGGTCTATAACACACAAAAGTATGGTAATCGTGCGGAATTCTAGTTGTTTGGCCGAAAAACGCAAAAAATGAGGAACGATCATGGCGGGGCGGATACTATGGTTCCTTAGGTCATATTTGATAGTCCGGAAAAATTTTAGGCGATAGGGGTCCGGAGGTCCCGGGACCACTCGGAAGGTGTGGGCTATAACACACAAAAATATGGGAATCGCGCGGAATTCTAGTTGTTTGGCCGAAAAACGCAAAAAATGAGGAACAATCATGGCGTGGCAGATACTATCGTTCCTTAGGTCGTATTTGATAGTCCGGAAAAATATTAGGCGAAAAGGGGTCAGGAGGTCCCGGGACCACTCGGAAGGCGTGGGCTATAACACACAAAAATATAGGAATCGCGCGGAATTCTAGTTGTTTGGCCGAAAAACGCAAAAAATGAGGAACGATCATGGCGAGGCGGATACTATGGTTCCTTAGGTCATATTTGATAGTCCGGAAAAATTTTAGGCGATAGGGGTCCGGAGGTCCCGGGACCACTCGGAAGGTGTGGGCTATAACACACAAAAATATGGGAATCGCGCGGAATTCTAGTTGTTTGGCCGAAAAACGCAAAAAATGAGGAACAATCATGGCGTGGCAGATACTATCGTTCCTTAGGTCGTATTTGATAGTCCGGAAAAATATTAGGCGAAAAGGGGTCAGGAGGTCCCGGGACCACTCGGAAGGCGTGGGCTATAACACACAAAAATATAGGAATCGCGCGGAATTCTAGTTGTTTGGCCGAAAAACGCAAAAAATGAGGAACGATCATGGAGAGGCGGATACTATCGTTCCTTAGGTCGTATTTGATAGTCCGGAAAAATATTAGGCGAAAAGGGGTCAGGAGGTCCCGGGACCACTCGGAAGGCGTGGGCTATAACACACAAAAATATAGGAATCGCGCGGAATTCTAGTTGTTTGGCCGAAAAACGCAAAAAATGAGGAACGATCATGGCGAGGCGGATACTATGGTTCCTTAGGTCGTATTTGATAGTCCGGAAAAATTTTAGGCGATAGGGGTCCGGAGGTCCCGGGACCACTCGGAAGGTGTGGGCTATAACACACAAAAATATGGGAATCGCGCGGAATTCTAGTTGTTTGGCCGAAAAACGCAAAAAATAAGGAACGATCATGGCGGGGCGGATACTATGGTTCCTTAGGTCGTATTTGATTTCCGGAAAAATATTAGGCGATAGGGGTCAGGAGGTCCCGGGACCACTCGAAAGGCGTGGGCTATAACACACAAAAATATGGTAATCGCGCGGAATTCTAGTTGTTTGGCCAAAAAACGCAAAAAATGAGGAACGATCATGGCGGGGCGGATACTATGGTTCCTTAGGTCATATTTGATAATCCGGAAAAATTTTAGGCGATAGGGGTCCGGAGGTCCCGGGACCACTCGGAAGGTGTGGGCTATAACACACAAAAATATGGGAATCGCGCGGAATTCTAGTTGTTTGGCCGAAAAACGCAAAAAATGAGGAACAATCATGGCGTGGCAGATACTATCATTCCTTAGGTCGTATTTGATAGTCCGGAAAAATATTAGGCGAAAAGGGGTCAGGAGGTCCCGGGACCACTCGTAAGGCATGGGCTATAACACACAAAAATATAGGAATCGCGCGGAATTCTAGTTGTTTGGCCGAAAAATGCAAAAAATGAGGAACGATCATGGCGAGGCGGATACTATGGTTCCTTAGGTCGCATTTGATAGTCCGGAAAAATTTTAGGCAATAGGGGTCCGGACGTCCCGGGACCACTCGGAAGGTGTGGGCTATAACACACAAAAATATGGGAGTCGGGCGGAATTCTAGTTGTTTGGCCGAAAAACGCAAAAATGAGGAACGATCATGGCGTGGCAGATACTATCGTTCCTTAGGTCGTATTTGATAGTCCGGAAAAATATTAGGCGAAAAGGGGTCAGGAGGTCCCGGGACCACTCGGAAGGCGTGGGCTATAACACACAAAAATATAGGAATCGCGCGGAATTCTAGTTGTTTGGCCGAAAAACGCAAAAAATGAGGAACGATCATGGCGGGGCGGATACTATGGTTCCTTAGGTCGTATTTGATAGTCCGGAAAAATATTAGGCGATAGGGGTCAGGAGGTCCCGGGACCACTCGAAAGGCGTGGGCTATAACACACAAAAATATGGTAATCGCGCGGAATTCTAGTTGTTTGGCCGAAAAACGCAAAAAAATGAGGAACGATCATGGCGGGGCGGATACTATGGTTCCTTAGGTCATATTTGATAATCCGGAAAAATTTTAGGCGATAGGGGTCCGGAGGTCCCGGGACCACTCGGAAGGTGTGGGCTATAACACACAAAAATATGGGAATCGCGCGGAATTCTAGTTGTTTGGCCGAAAAACGCAAAAAATGAGGAACGATCATGGCGGGGCGGATACTATGGTTCCTTAGGTCGTATTTGATAGTCCGGAAAAATATTAGGCGATAGGGGTCAGGAGGTCCCGGGACCACTCGAAAGGCGTGGGCTATAACACACAAAAATATGGTAATCGCGCGGAATTCTAGTTGTTTGGCCGAAAAACGCAAAAAATGAGGAACGATCATGGCGGGGCGGATACTATGGTTCCTTAGGTCATATTTGATAATCCGGAAAAATTTTAGGCGATAGGGGTCCGGAGGTCCCGGGACCACTCGGAAGGTGTGGGCTATAACACACAAAAATATGGGAATCGCGCGGAATTCTAGTTGTTTGGCCGAAAAACGCAAAAAATGAGGAACGATCATGGCGGGGCGGATACTATGGTTCCTTAGGTCGTATTTGATAGTCCGGAAAAATATTAGGCGATAGGGGTCAGGAGGTCCCGGGACCACTCGGAAGGTGTGGGCTATAACACACAAAAATATGGGAATCGCGCGGAATTCTAGTTGTTTGGCCGAAAAACGCAAAAAATGAGGAACAATCATGGCGTGGCAGATACTATCGTTCCTTAGGTCGTATTTGATAGTCCGGAAAAATATTAGGCGAAAAGGGGTCAGGAGGTCCCGGGACCACTCGGAAGGCGTGGGCTATAACACACAAAAATATGGGAATCGCGCGGAATTCTAGTTGTTTGGCCGAAAAACGCAAAAAATGAGGAACAATCATGGCGTGGCAGATACTATCATTCCTTAGGTCGTATTTGATAGTCCGGAAAAATATTAGGCCAAAAGGGGTCAGGAGGTCCCGGGACCACTCGGAAGGCGTGGGCTATAACACACAAAAATATAGGAATCGCGCGGAATTCTAGTTGTTTGGCCGAAAAACGCAAAAAATGAGGAACGATCATGGCGGGGCGGATACTATGGTTCCTTAGGTTTGTATTTGATAGTCCGGAAAAATATTAGGCGATAGGGGTCAGGAGGTCCCGGGACCACTCGAAAGGCGTGGGCTATAACACACAAAAATATGGTAATCGTGCGGAATTCTAGTTGTTTGGCCGAAAAACGCAAAAAATGAGGAACGATCATGGCGGGGCGGATACTATGGTTCCTTAGGTCATATTTGATAGTCCGGAAAAATTTTAGGCGATAGGGGTCCGGAGGTCCCGGGACCACTCGGAAGGTGTGGGCTATAACACACAAAAATATGGGAATCGCGCGGAATTCTAGTTGTTTGGCCGAAAAACGCAAAAAATGAGGAACAATCATGGCGTGGCAGATACTATCGTTCCTTAGGTCGTATTTGATAGTCCGGAAAAATATTAGGCGAAAAGGGGTCAGGAGGTCCCGGGACCACTCGGAAGGCGTGGGCTATAACACACAAAAATATAGGAATCGCGCGGAATTCTAGTTGTTTGGCCGAAAAACGCAAAAAATGAGGAACGATCATGGCGAGGCGGATACTATGGTTCCTTAGGTCGTATTTGATAGTCCGGAAAAATTTTAGGCGATAGGGGTCCGGAGGTCCCGGGACCACTCGGAAGGTGTGGGCTATAACACACAAAAATATGGGAATCGCGCGGAATTCTAGTTGTTTGGCCGAAAAACGCAAAAAATGAGGAACGATCATGGCGGGGCGGATACTATGGTTCCTTAGGTCGTATTTGATAGTCCGGAAAAATATTAGGCGATAGGGGTCAGGAGGTCCCGGGACCACTCGAAAGGCATGGGCTATAACACACAAAAATATGGTAATCGCGCGGAATTCTAGTTGTTTGGCCAAAAAACGCAAAAAATGAGGAACGATCATGGCGGGGCGGATACTATGGTTCCTTAGGTCATATTTGATAATCCGGAAAAATTTTAGGCGATAGGGGTCCGGAGGTCCCGGGACCACTCGGAAGGTGTGGGCTATAACACACAAAAATATGGGAATCGCGCGGAATTCTAGTTGTTTGGCCGAAAAACGCAAAAAATGAGAAACAATCATGGCGTGGCGGATACTATCATTCCTTAAGTCGTATTTGATAGTCCGGAAAAATATTAGGCGAAAAGGGGTCAGGAGGTCCCGGGACCACTCGTAAGGCATGGGCTATAACACACAAAAATATAGGAATCGCGCGGAATTCTAGTTGTTTGGCCGAAAAACACAAAAAATGAGGAACGATCATGGCGAGGCGGATACTATGGTTCCTTAGGTCGAATTTGATAGTCCGGAAAAATTTTAGGCAATAGGGGTCCGGACGTCCCGGGACCACTCGGAAGGTGTGGGCTATAACACACAAAAATATGGGAGTCAGGCGGAATTCTAGTTGTTTGGCCGAAAAAACGCAAAAAATGAGGAACGATCATGGCGGGGAGGATACTATGGTTCCTTAGGTCGTATTTGATAGTCCGGAAAAATTTTAGGCGATAGGGGTCCGGAGGTCCCGGGACCACTCGGAACGTGTGGGCTATAACACACAAAAATATGGGAATCGCGCGGAATTCTAGTTGTTTGGCCGAAAAACGCAAAAAATGAGGAACGATCATGGCGGGGCGGATACTATGGTTCCTTAGGTCGTATTCGATAGTCCGGAAAAATATTAGGCGATAGGGGTCAGGAGGTCCCGGGACCACTCGAAAGGCGTGGGCTATAACACACAAAAATATGGTAATCGCGCGGAATTCTAGTTGTTTGGCTGAAAAACGCAATAAATGAGGAACGATCATGGCGGGGCGGTGACTATGGTTCCTTAGGTCGTATTTGATGGACCGGAAAATTTTAGGCGATTGGGGTCCACGGCTCCCGGGACCACTCGGAAGGCGTAAGCTATAGCACACTAAAATAAGCAAATCGCGCGGCGTTCTAGTTTTTTGGCCGAAAATTGCAAAGCATTTGGAAAGATCATGGTGGGGCGGTGACTATGGTACCTTAGGTCGTATTTGATAGTCCGGAAAAATTTTAGGCGATCGGGGTCCGCGGCTCCCCGGACCACTTGGAAGGCGTGGGTATACCACACGAAAATATGGGAATCGGGCGTAATTCTAGTTTTTTGGCCGAAAAATGCAAAAAATGAGAAACGATGATGGGGGGGCGGTTACTATGGTTCCTTAGGTCGTATTTGATGGCCCGGAAAAATTTTAGGCGATCGGGGTCCGGGGGTCCCGGAACCACTTGGAAGGGTGGGCAATAGCACACAAAAATATTGTAATCGGGCGGAATTCTAGTTTTTTGGCCGAAAAACCCAACAAATGAAGAATGATCGTGGCTGGGCGGTGACTATAGTTCCTTAGGTCGTATTTGATAGTCCGGATAAATTTTAGGCGATAGGCGTCCGGAGTTCCCGGCTTCACTTGGAAGGCGTGGGCTATAGGACACGAAAATATGGGAATCGCGCGGAATTCTAGTTTTTTGGCCGAAAAACGAAAAAAACAAGGAACGATCATGGCTGGGCGGTGACTATGGTTCCTTAGGTCTTATTTGATAGTCCAGAAAAATTTTAGGCGATATGGGTCCGGAGACCCGGGACCACTCGGAAGGCGTGGGCTATAACACACAAAAATATGGGATAGCGCGGAATTATAGTTGTTTGGCCGAAAAACGCAAAGAATGTGGAACGATCATGGCGGGGCGGATACTAAGGTTCCTTAGGTCGTATTTGATAGTCCAGAAAAATTTTAGGCGATAGAGGTCCGGAGGTCCCGGGACCACTCGGAAGGTGTGGGCTATAACACACAAAAATATGGGAGTCGCGCGGAATTCTAGTTGTTTGGCCGAAAAACGCAAAAAATGAGGAACGATCATGGCGGGGAGGATACTATGGTTCCTTAGGTCGTATTTGATAGTCCGGAAAAATATTAGGCGATAGGGGTCAGGAGGTCCCGGGACCACTCGGAACGCGTGGGCTATAACACACAAAAATATGGGAATCGCGCGGAATTCTAGTTGTTTGGCCGAAAAACGCAAAAAATGAGGAACGATCATGGCGGGGTGGTTACTATGGTTCCTTAGGTCGTATTTGATGGCCCGGAAAATTTTAGGCGATCGGGGTCCACGGCTCCCGGGACCACACGGAAGGCGCAAGCTATAGCACACTAAAATATGCAAATCGTGTGGAGTTCTAGTTTTTTGGCCGAAAAATGCAAAGCATTTGGAACGATCATGGTAGGGCGGTGACTATGGTACCTTAGGTCGTATTTGATAGTCCGGAAAAATTTTAGGAAATCGGGGTCCGCGTCTCCCCGGACCACTTGGAAGGCATGGGTATAGCACACGAAAATATGGGAATCGGGCGTAATTCTAGTTTTTTGGCCGAAAAATGCAAAAAATGAGAAACGATGATGGCGGGGTGGTTACTATGGTTCCTTAGGTCGTATTTACGGCCCGGAAAAATTTTAGGCGATCGGGGTCCGGGGGTCCCGTAACCACTTGGAAGGGTGGGCAATAGCACACAAAAATATTGTAATCGGGCGGAATTCTAGTTTTTGGCCGAAAAACGCAACAAATGAGGAATGATCATGGCTGGGCGGTGACTATGGTTCCTTAGGTCGTATTTGATATTCCAAAAAAATTTTAGGCGATAGGGGTCCGGAGTTCCCGGGTTCACTTGGAAGGCGTGGGCTATAGGACATGAAAATATGGGAATCGCGCGGAATTCTAGTTTTTTGGCCGAAAAACGGAAAAAACTAGGAACGATCATGGCTGGGCGGTGACTATGGTTCCTTAGGTCTTATTTGATAGTCCGGAAAAATTTTAGGCGATAGGGGTCCGGAGACCCGGGACCACTCGGAAGGCGTGGGCTACAACACACAAAAATATGGGATAGCGCGGAATTCTAGTTGTTTGGCCGAAAAACGCAAAAAATGAGGAACGATCATGGCGGGGCGGATACTATGGTTCCTTAGGTCGTATTTGATAGTCCAGAAAAATTTTAGGCGATAGGGGTCCGGAGGTCCCGGGACCACTCGGAAGGCGTGGGCTATAACACACAAAAATATGGGAGTCGCGCGGAATTCTAGTTGTTTGGCCGAAAAACACAAAACATGAGGAACGATCATGGCGGGGCGGATACTATGGTTTATTAGGTCGTATTTGATAGTCCGAAAAAATATTAAGCGATAAGGGTCAGGAGGTCCTGGGACCACTCGGAAGGCGTGGGCTATAACACACAAAAATATGGGAATCGCGCGGAATTCTTGTTGTTTGGCCGAAAAATGCAAAAAGTGAGGAACGATCATGGCGGGGTGGTTAATATGGTTCCTTAGGTCGTATATGATGGCCCAGAAAATTTTTAGGCGATCGGGGTTCGGGGTTCCCGGGACCCCTTGGAAGGCGTGGGATAAAGCACACGAAAATATGGAAATCGCGCGCAATTCTAGTTTTTTGGCTGAATAACACAAAAGACTAGGAACGATCATGGCGGGGCGGTGACTATGGTTCCTTAGGTCGTATTTGATAGTCTGGAAAATTTTTAGGCGATCCGGCTCCGGGGGCCCGACCCACTCGAAAAGCGTGGGCAATAGCACACAAAAATATTGTAATCGGGCGGAATTCTAGTTTTTTGGCCGAAAAATGCAACAAATGAGGAATGATCATGGCTGGGCGGTGACTATGGTTCCTTAGGTCGTATTTGATAGTCCGGGAAAATTTTAGGCGATAGGGGTCCGGAGTTCCCGGGTTCACTTGGAAGGCGTGGGCTATAGGACACGAAAATATGGGAATCGCGCGGAATTCTAGTTTTTTGGCCGAAAAACGGAAAAAAACTAGGAACGATCATGGCTGGGCGGTGACTATGGTTCCTTAGGTCTTATTTGATAGTCCGGAAAAATATTAGGCGATAGGGGTACAGATACCCGGGACCACTCGGAAGGCGTGGGCTATAACACACAAAATTATGGGATAGCACGGAATTCTAGTTGTGTGGCCGAATAACGCAAAATATGAGGAAGGATCATGGCGGGGCGGATACTATGGTTCCTTAGGTCGTATTTGATAGTCCGGAAAACTTTTTGGCGACAGGGGTCCGGAGGTCCCGGGACCACTCGGAAGGTGTGGGCTATAACACACAAAAATATGGGAGTCGCGCGGAATTCTAGTTGTTTGGCCGAAAAATGCAAAAAATGAAGAACGATCATGGCGGGGCGGATACTATGGTTCCTTAGGTCGTATTTGATAGTCCAGAAAAATATTAGGCGATAGGGGTCAGGAGGTCCCGGGACCACTCGGAAGGCGTGGGCTATAACACACAAAAATATGGGTATCGCGCGAAATTCTAGTTGTTTGGCCGAAAAATGCAAAAAATGAGGAACGATCATGGCGGGGTGGTTACTAGGGTTCCTTAAGTCGTATATGATGGCCCGGAAAATTTTTAGGCGATCGGGGTTCGGGGTTCCCCGGGACCCCTTGGAAGGCGTGGGTTTAGCACAAGAAAATATGGAAATCGCGCGGAATTCTAGTGTTTTGGTTGAAAAATGCAAAAGACTAGGAACTAACATGGCGGGGTGGTGACTATGGTTCCTTAGGTCATATTTGATAGTCTGGAAAAATTTTAGGCGATCCGGCTCCGGGGGGGCCCGACCCACTCTGAAGGCGTGGGCGATAACGAACAAAAATATGGGAATCGGGTGAAATTCTAGTTTTTTGGCCAAAAAATTCAAAAAATGAGGAACGATCATGGTGAGGCAGTGACTATGGTTCCTTAGGTCCTAATTGATGGCCCGAAAAAATTTTAGGCGACCCGAGTCCGGCGGCCGGGCCCACTCGGAAGGCGTGGGCAATAGCACACAAAAATAAGGGAATCAGGCAAAATTCTAGTTTTTTGGCCGAAAAACGAAATAAATGAGGAACGATCATGGCGGGGCGGTGACTATGGTTCCTTAGGTCATATTTGATGGCCCGGAAAATTTTAGGCGATCGGGGTCCACGGCTCCCGGGACCACTCAGAAGGCGTAAGCTATAGCACACTAAAATATGCAAATCACGCGGAGTTCTAGTTTTTTGGCCGAAAAATGCTAAGCATTTGGAACGATCATGGTGGGGCGGTGACTATGGTACCTTAGGTCGTATTTGATAGTCCGGAAAAATTTTAGGCGATCGGGGTCCGCGGCTCCCCGGACCACTTGGAAGGCGTGGGTATAGCACACGAAAATATGGGAATCGGGCGTAATTCTAGTTTTTTGGCCGAAAAATGCAAAAAATGAGAAACGATGATGGCGAGGAGGTTACTATGGTTCCTTAGGTCGTATTTGATGGCCCGGAATAATATTAGGCGATCGGGGTCCGGGGGTCCCGAAACCACTTGGAAGGGTGGGCAATAGCACACAAAAATATTGTAATTGGGCGGAATTCTAGTTTTTTGGCCGAAAAATGCAACAAATGAGGAATGATCATGGCTGGGCGGTGACTATGGTTCCTTAGGTCGTATTTGATAGACCGGAAAAATTTTAGGCGATAGGGGTATGGAGTTCCCGGGTTCACTTAGAAGGCGTGTGCTATAGGACACGAAAATATGGGAATCGCGCGGAATTCTAGTTTTTTGGCCGAAAAACGGAAAAGAACTAGGAACGATCATGGATGGGCGGTGACTATAGTTCCTTGGGTCTTATTTGATAGTCCAAAAAAATTTTAGGCGATAGGGTTCCGGAGGTCCTGGGACCACTCGAAAGGTGTGGGCTATAACACACAAAAATATGGGAATCGCGCGGAATTCTAGTTGTTTGGCCGAAAAACGCAAAAAATGAGGAACGATCATGGTGTGGCGGATACTATGGTTCCTTAGGTCGTATTTGATAGTCCGGAAAAATATTAGGCGATAGGGGTCAGGAGGTACCGGGACCACTAGGAAGGCGTGGGCTATAACACACAAAAATATGGGAATCGCGCAGAATTCTAGTTGTTTGGCCGAAATCGCAAAAAATGAAGAACGATCATGGCGGGGTGGTTACTATGGTTCCTTAGGTCGTATTTGATGGCCCAGAAAATTTTTAGGCGATAGGGGTTCGGGGTTCTCGGGACCCCCTTGGAAGGCGTGGGCTAAAGCACACGAAAATACTGAAATCGCGCGGAATTCTAGTTTTTTGGCTGAAAAACGCAAAAGACTAGGAACGATCATGGTGGGGCAGTGACTATGGTTCCTTAGGTCGTATTTGATAGTCCGGAAAATTTTTAGGTGATCCGGCTCCGGGGGGCCCGACCCACTCGGAAGGCGTGGGCGATAGCACACAAAAATATGGGAATCGGGCGGAATTCTAGGTTTTTGGCCAAAAAATGCAAAAAATGAGGAACGATCATGGCGAGGCAGTGACTATGGTTCCTTAGGTCCTAATTGATGGCCCGAAAAATTTTTAGGCGATCCGAGTCCGGCGGCCTGGCCCACTCGGAAGGCGTGGGCAATAGCACACAAAAATATGGTAATCGAGCGGAATTCTAGTTTTTTGGCCGAAAAATGCAATAAATGAGGAACGATCATGGCGGGGCAGTGACTATGGTTCCTTAGGTCGTATTTGATGGCCCGGAAAATTTTAGGCGATCGGGGTCCACGGCTCCCGGGACCACTCGGAAGGCGTAAGCTATAGCACACTAAAATAAGCAAATCGCGCGGAGTTCTAGTTTTTTGGCCGAAAAATGCAAAGCATTTGGAACGATCATGGTGGGGCGGTGACTATGGTACCTTAGGTCGTATTTGATAGTCCGGAAAAATTTTAGGCGATCGGGGTCCGCGGCTCCCCGGACCACTTGGAAGGCGTGGGTATAGCACACGAAAATATGGGAATCGGGCGTAATTCTAGTTTTTTGGCCGAAAAATGCAAAAAATGAGAAACGATGATGGCGGGGTGGTTACAATGGTTCTTTAGGTCGTATTTAAGGACCCGGAAAAATTTTAGGCGATCGGGGTCCGGGGGTCCCATAACCACTTGGAAGGGTGCGCAATAGCACACAAAAATATTGTAATCGGGCGGAATTCTAGTTTTTTGGCCGAAAAATGCAACAAACGAGGAATGATCATGGCTGGGCGGTGACTATGGTTCCTTAGGTCGTATTTGATAGTCCGAAAAAATTTTAGGCGATAGGGGTCCAGAGTTCCCGGCTTCACTTGGAAGGCGTGGGCTATAGGACACGAAAATATGGGAATCGCGCGGAATTCTAGTTTTTTGGCCGAAAAACGAAAAACACTAGGAACGATCATGGCTGGGTGGTGACTATGGTTCCTTAGGTCTTATTTGATAATCCGGAAAAATTTTAGGCGATAGGGGTCCGGAGACCCGGGACCACTCGGAAGGCGTGGGCTATAACACACAAAAATATGGGATAGCGCGGAATTCTAGTTGTTTGGCCGAAAAACGCAAAAGATGAGGAACGATCATGGCGGGGCGGATACTATGGTTCCTTAGGTCATATTTGATAGTCCGGAAAAATTTTAGGCGATAGGGGTTCGGAGGTCCCGGGACCACTCGGAAGGTGTGGGCTATAACACACAAAAATATGGGAATCATGCGGAATTCTAGCTGTTTGGCCGAAAAACGCAAAAAATGAGGAATGATCATGGCGGGGCGAATACTATGGTTCCTTAGGTAGTATTTGATAGTCCGGAAAAATATTAGGCGATAGGGGTCAGGAGGTCCCGGGACCACTCGGAAGACGTGGGTTATAACACACAAAAATATGGGAATCGCGCGGAATTCTAGTTGTTTGTCCGAAAAACACAAAAAATGAGGAACGATCATGGCGGGGTGGTTACTATGGTTCCTTAGGTCGTATTTTATGGCCCGGAAAATTTTAGGCGATCTGGGTCCACGTCTCCCGGGACCACTCGGAAGGCGTAAACTATAGCAAACTAAAATATGCAAATCGCGCGGAGTTCTAGTTTTGTCGCCGAAAAATGCAAAGCATTTGGAATGATCATGGTGGGGCGGTGACTATGGTACCTTAGGTCGTATTTGATAGTCCGGAAAAATTTTAGGCGATCGGGGTCCGCGGCTCCCCGGACCACTTGGAAGGCGTGGGTATAGCACACGAAAATATGAGAATCGGGCGTAATTCTAGTTTTTTGGCCGAAAAATGCAAAAAATAAGAAACGATGATGGCGGGGCGGTTACTATGGTTCCTTAGGTCGTATTTGACGGCCTGGAAAAATTTTAGGCGATCGGGGTCCGGGGGTCCCGGAACCACTTGGAAGGGTGGGCAATAACACACAAAAATATTGTAATCGGGCGGAATTCTAGTTTTTTGGCCGAAAAATGCAACAAATGAGGAATGATCATGGCTGGGCGGTGACTATGGTTCCTTAGGTGGTATTTGATAGTCCGGAAAAATTTTAGGCGATAGGGGTCCGGAATTCCCGGGTTCACTTGGAAGGCGTGGGCTATAGGACACGAAAATATGGGAATCGCGCGGAATTATAGTTTTTTGGCCGAAAAACGGAAAAAATTAGGAACGATCATGGCTGGGCGGTGACTATGGTTCCTTAGGTCTTATTTTATAGTCCGGAGAAATTTTAGGCGATATGGGTCCGGAGACCCGGGACCACTCGGAAGGCGTGGGCTATAACACACAAAAATATGGGAATCGCGCGGAATTCTAGTTGTTTGGCCGAAAAACGCAAAAAATGAGGAACGATCATGGCGGGGTGGATACTATGGTTCCTTAGGTCGTATTTGATAGTCCGGAAAAATATTAGGTGATAGGGGTCAGGAGGTCCCGGGACCACTCGGAAGGCGCGGGCTATAACACACAAAAATATGGGAATCGCGCGGAATTCTAGTTGTTTGGCCGAAAAATGCAAAAAATGATGAACGATCATGGCGGGGCGGATACTATGGTTCCTTAGGTTGTATTTGATAGTCCGGAAAAATATTAGGTGATAGGGGTCAGGAGGTCCCGGGACCACTCGGAAGGCGTGGGCTATAACACACAAAAATATGGGAATCGCGCGGAATTCTAGTTGTTTGGCCGAAAAATGCAAAAAATGAGGAACGATCATGGCGGGGTGGTTACTATCGTATTTGTTGGCCCGGAAAATTTTTAGGCGATCCGGGTTCGGGGTTCCCGGGACCCCTTGGAAGGCGTGGGCTAAAGCACACGAAAATATGGAAATCGCGCGGAATTCTAGTTTTTTGGCTGAAAAACGCAAAAGACTAGGAACGATCATGGCGGGGCAGTAACTATGGTTCCTTAGGTCGTATTTGATAGTCTGGAAAAATTTTAGGCGATCCGGCTCCGGGGGGCCCGACCCACTCGGAAGGCGTGGGCGATAGCACACAAAAATATTGTAATCGGGCGGAATTCTAGTTTTTTGGCCGAAAAACGCAACAAATGAGGAATGATCATGGCTGGGCGGATACTATGGTTCCTTAGGTAGTATTTGATAGTCCGGAAAAATATTAGGCGCTAGGGGTCAGGAGGTCCCGGGACCACTCGAAAGGCGTGGGTTATAACACACAAAAATATGGGAATCGTGCGGAATTCTAGTTGTTTGGCTGAAAAACGCAAAACATGAGGAACGATCATGGCGGGGTGGTTACTATGGTTCCTTAGGTCGTATTTTATGGCCCGAAAAATTTTAGGTGATCTGGGTCCACGTCTCCCGGGACCACTCGGAAGGAGTAAGCTATAGCACACTAAAATATGCAAATCGCGCGGAGTTCAAGTTTTGTGGCCGAAAAATGCAAAGCATTTGGAATGATCATGGTGGGGCAGTGAATATGGTACCTTAGGTCGTATTTGATAGTTCGGAAAAATTTTAGGCGATCGGGGTCCGCGGCTCCCCGGACCACTTGGAAGGCGTGGGTATAGCACACGAAAATATGAGAATCGGGCGTAATTCTAGTTTTTTGGCCGAAAAATGCAAAAAATAAGAAACGATGATGGCGGGGCGGTTACTATGGTTCCTTAGGTCGTATTTGACGGCCTGGAAAAATTTTAGGCGATCGGGGTCCGGGGGTCCCGGAACCACTTGGAAGGGTGGGCAATAACACACAAAAATATTGTAATCGGGCGGAATTCTAGTTTTTTGGCCGAAAAATGCAACAAATGAGGAATGATCATGGCTGGGCGGTGACTATGGTTCCTTAGGTGGTATTTGATAGTCCGGAAAAATTTTAGGCGATAGGGGTCCGGAGTTCCCGGGTTCACTTGGAAGGCGTGGGCTATAGCACACAAAAATATGGGAATCGCGCGGAATTCTAGTTGTTTGGCCGAAAAACGCAAAAAATGAGGAACGATCATGGCGGGGCGGATACTATGGTTCCTTAGGTAGTATGTGATAGTCCGGAAAAATTTTAGGCGATAGGGGTCCGGAGACCCGGGACCACTCGGAAGGCGTGGGCTATAACACACAAAAATATGGGATAGCGCGGAATTCTAGTTGTTTGGCCGAAAAACGCAAAAGATGAGGAACGATCATGGCGGGGCGGATACTATGGTTCCTTAGGTCGTATTTGATAGTCCGGAAAAATTTTAGGCGATAGGGGTTCGGAGGTCCCGGGACCACTCGGAAGGTGTGGGCTATAACACACAAAAATAAGGGAATCGCGCGGAATTCTAGTTGTTTGGCCGAAAAACGCAAAAAATGAGGAACGATCATGGCGGGGAGAATACTATGGTTCCTTAGGTAGTATTTGATAGTCCGGAAAAATATTAGGCGATAAGGGTCAGGAGGTCCCGGGACCACTCGGAAGGCGTGGGTTATAACACACAAAAATATGGGAATCGCGCGGAATTCTAGTTGTTTGGCCTATAAACACAAAATATGAGGAACAATCATGGCGGGGTGGTTACTATGGTTCCTTAGGTCGTATTTTATGGCCCGGAAAATTTTAGGCGATCTGGGTCCACGTCTCCCGGGACCACTCGGAAGGCGTAAACTATAGCACACTAAAATATGCAAATCGCGCGGAGTTCTAGTTTTGTGGCCGAAAAATGCAAAGCATTTGGAATGATCATGGTGGAGCGGTGACTATGGTACCTTAGGTCGTATTTGATAGTCCGGAAAAAATTTTAGGCGATCGGGGTCCGCGGCTCCCCGGACCACTTGGAAGGCGTGGGTATAGCACACGAAAATATGAGAATCGGGCGTAATTCTAGTTTTTTGGCCGAAAAATGCAAAAAATAAGAAACGATGATGGCGGGGCGGTTACTATGGTTCCTTAGGTCGTATTTGACGGCCTGGAAAAATTTTAGGCGATCGGGGTTCGGGGGTCCCGGAACCACTTGGAAGGGTGGGCAATAACTCACAAAAATATTGTAATCGGGCGGAATTCTAGTTTTTTGGCCGAAAAATGCAACAAATGAGGAATGATCATGGCTGGGCGGTGACTATGGTTCCTTAGGTGGTATTTGATAGTCCGGAAAAATTTTAGGCGATAGGGGTCCGGAGTTCCCGGGTTCACTTGGAAGGCGTGGGCTATAGGACACGAAAATATGGGAATCGCGCGGAATTATAGTTTTTTGGCCGAAAAACGGAAAAAATTAGGAACGATCATGGCTGGGCGGTGACTATGGTTCCTTAGGTCTTATTTGATAGTCCGGAAAATTTTTAGGCAATATGGGTCCGGAGACCCGGGACCACTCGGAAGGCGTGGGCTATAACACACAAAAATATGGGAATCGCGCGGAATTCTAGTTGTTTGGCCGAAAAACGCAAAAAATGAGGAACGATCATGGTGGGGTGGATACTATGGTTCCTTAGGTCATATTTGATAGTCCGGAAAAATATTAGGTGATAGGGGTCAGGAGGTCCCGGGACCACTCGGAAGGCATGGGCTATAACACACAAAAATATGGGAATCGCGCGGAATTCTAGTTGTTTGGCCGAAAAATGCAAAAAATGATGAACGATCATGGCGGGGCGGATACTATGGTTCCTTAGGTCATATTTGATAGTCCGGAAAAATATTAGGTGATAGGGGTCAGGAGGTCCCGGGACCACTCGGAAGGCGTGGGCTATAACACACAAAAATATGGGAATCACGCGGAATTCTAGTTGTTTGGCCGAAAAATGCAAAAAATGAGGAACGATCATGGCGGGGTGGTTACTATGGTTCGTTAGGTCATATTTGTTGGCCAGGAAAATTTTTAGGCGATCGGGGTTCGGGGTTCCCGGGACAATTGGAAGGCGTGGGCTAAAGCACACGAAAATATGGAAATCGCGCGGAATTCTAGTTTTTTGGCTTAAAAAACGCAAAAGACTAGGAACGATCATGGCTGGGCGGTGACTATGGTTCCTTAGGTCTTACTTGATAGTCCGGAAAAATTTTAGGCGATATGGGTCCGGAGACCCGGGACCACTCGAAAGGCGTGGGCTATAACACACAAAACTATGGGAATCGCGCGGAATTCTAGTTGTTTGGCCGAAAAACGCAAAAAATGAGGAACGATCATGGTGGGGCGGATACTATGGTTCCTTAGGTAGTATTTGATAGTCCGGAAAAATATTAGGCGATAGGGGTCAGGAGGTCCCGGGACCACTCGGAAAGCGTGGGTTATAACACACAAAAATATGGGAATCGCGCGAAATTCTAGTTGTTTGGCTGAAAAACGCAAAACATGAGGAACGATCATGGCGGGGTGGTTACTATGGTTCCTTAGGTCGTATTTTATGGCCCGGAAAATTTTAGGCGATCTGGGTCCACGTCTCCCAGGACCACTCGGAAGGCGTAAGCTATAGCACACTAAAATATGCAAATCGCGCGGAGTTCTAGTTTTGTGGCCGAAAAATGCAAAGCATTTGGAATGATCATGGTGGGGCGGTGACTATGGTACCTTAGGTCGTATTTGATAGCCCGGAAAAATTTTAGGCGATCGGGGTCCGCGGCTCCCCGGATCACTTGGAAGGCGTGGGTATAGCACACGAAAATATGAGAATCGGGCGTAATTCTAGTTTTTTGGCCGAAAAATGCAAAAAATAAGAAACGATGATGGCGGGGCGATTACTATGGTTCCTTAGGTCGTATTTGACGGCCTGGAAAAATTTTAGGCGATCGGGGTCCGGGGGTCCCGGAACCACTTGGAAGGGTGGGCAATAACACACAAAAATATTGTAATCGGGCGGAATTCTAGTTTTTTGGCCGAAAAATGCAACAAATGAGGAATGATCATGGCTGGGCGGTGACTATGGTTCCTTAGGTGGTATTTGATAGTCCGGAAAAATTTTAGGCGATAGGGGTCCGGAGTTCCCGGGTTCACTTGGAAGGCGTGGGCTATAGCACACGAAAATATGGGAATCGCGCGGAATTCTAGTTGTTTGGCCGAAAAACGCAAAAAATGAGGAACGATCATGGCGGGGCGGATACTATGGTTCTTTAGGTAGTATTTGATAGTCCGGAAAAATATTAGGCGATAGGGGTCAGGAGGTCCCGGGACCACTCGGAAGGCGTGGGTTATAACACACAAAAATATGGGAATCGCGCGGAATTCTAGTTGTTTGGCCGAAAAACGCAAAACATGAGGAACGATCATGGCGGGGTGGTTACTATGGTTCCTTAGGTCGTATTTTATGGCCCGGAAAATTTTAGGCGATCTGGGTCCACGTCTCCCGGGACCACTCGGAAGGCGTAAGCTATAGCACACTAAAATATGCAAATCGCGCGGAGTTCTAGTTTTGTGGCCGAAAAATGCAAAGCATTTGGAATGATCATGGTGGGGCGGTGACTATGGTACCTTAGGTCGTATTTGATAGTCCGGAAAAATTTTAGGCGATCGGGGTCCGCGGCTCCCCGGACCACTTGGAAGGCGTGGGTATAGCACACGAAAATATGAGAATCGGGCGTAATTCTAGTTTTTTGGCCGAAAAATGCAAAAAATAAGAAACGATGATGGCGGGGCGGTTACTATGGTTCCTTAGGTCGTATTTTACGGCCTGAAAAATTTTTAGGAGATCCGGCTCCGGGGGGCCCGACCCACTCGGAAGGCGTGGGCAATAACACACAAAAATATTGTATCGGGCGGAATTCTAGTTTTTTGGCCGAAAAACGCAACAAATGAGGAATGATCATGGCTGGGCGGTGACTATGGTTCCTTAGGTCGTATTTGATAGTCCGGAAAAATTTTAGGCGATAGGGGTCCGGAGTTCCCGGGTTCACTTGGAAGGCGTGGGCTATAGGACACGAAAATATGGGAATCGCGCGGAATTCTAGTTTTTTGGCCGAAAAACGGAAAAAACTAGGAACGATCATGGCTGGGCGGTGACTATGGTTCCTTAGGTCTTATTTGATAGTCCGGAAAAATTTTAGGCGATAGGGGTCCGGAGACCCGGGACCACTCGGAAGGCGTGGGCTATAACACACAAAAATATGGGATCGCGCGGAATTCTAGTTGTTTGGCCGAAAAACGCAAAAAATGAGGAACGATCATGGTGGGGCGGATACTATGGTTCCTTAGGTAGTATTTGATAGTCCGGAAAAATATTAGGCGATAGGGGTCAGGAGGTCCCGGGACCACTCGGAAAGCGTGGGTTATAACACACAAAAATATGGGAATCGCGCGGAATTCTAGTTGTTTGGCCGAAAAACGCAAAACATGAGGAACGATCATGGCGGGGTGGTTACTATGGTTCCTTAGGTCGTATTTTATGGCCCGGAAAATTTTAGGCGATCTGGGTCCACGTCTCCCGGGACCACTCGGAAGGCGTAAGCTATAGCACACTAAAATATGCAAATCGTGCGGAGTTCTAGTTTTGTGGCCGAAAAATGCAAAGCATTTGGAATGATCATGGTGGGGCGGTGACTATGGTACCTTAGGTCATATTTGATAGTCCGGAAAAAATTTTAGGCGATCGGGGTCCGTGGCTCCCCGGACCACTTGGAAGGCGTGGGTATAGCACACGAAAATATGAGAATCGGGCGTAATTCTAGTTTTTTGGCCGAAAAATGCAAAAAATAAGAAACGATGATGGCGGGGCGGTTACTATGGTTCCTTAGGTCGTATTTGATGGCCTGGAAAAATTTTAGGCGATCGGGGTCCGGGGGTCCCAGAACCACTTGGAAGGGTGGGCAATAACTCACAAAAATATTGTAATCGGGCGGAATTCTAGTTTTTTGGCCGAAAAATGCAACAAATGAGGAATGATCATGGCTGGGCGGTGACTATGGTTCCTTAGGTGGTATTTGATAGTCCGGAAAAATTTTAGGCGATAGGGGTCCGGAGTTCCCGGGTTCACTTGGAAGGCGTGGGCTATAGGACACGAAAATATGGGAATCGCGCGGAATTATAGTTTTTTGGCCGAAAAACGGAAAAAACTAGGAACGATCATGGCTGGGCGGTGACTATGGTTCCTTAGGTCTTATTTGATAGTCCGGAAAAATTTTAGGCGATATGGGTCCGGAGACCCGGGACCACTCGGAAGGCGTGGGCTATAACACACAAAAATATGGGAATCGCGCGGAATTCTAGTTGTTTGGCCGAAAAACGCAAAAAATGAGGAACGATCATGGTGGGGTGGATACTATGGTTCCTTAGGTCATATTTGATAGTCCGGAAAAATATTAGGTGATAGGGGTCAGGAGGTCCCGGGACCACTCGGAAGGCGTGGGCTATAACACACAAAAATATGGGAATCGCGCGGAATTCTAGTTGTTTGGCCGAAAAATGCAAAAAATGATGAACGATCATGGCGGGGCGGATACTATGGTTCCTTAGGTCGTATTTGATAGTCCGAAAAAATATTAGGTGATAGGGGTCAGGAGGTCCCGGGACCACTCGGAAGGCGTGGGCTATAACACACAAAAATATGGGAATCGCGCGGAATTCTAGTTGTTTGGCCGAAAAATGCAAAAAATGAGGAACGATCATGGCGGGGTGGTTACTATGGTTCCTTAGGTCATATTTGTTGGCCCGGAAAATTTTTAGGCGATCGGGGTTCGGGGTTCCCGGGACCCCTTGGAAGGCGTGGGCTAAAGCACACGAAAATATGGAAATCGCGCGGAATTCTAGTTTTTTGGCTTAAAAACGCAAAAGACTAGGAACGATCATGGCGGGGCGGTAACTATGGTTCCTTAGGTCGTATTTGATAGTCTGGAAAAATTTTAGGCGATCCGGCTCCAGGGGGCCCGACCCACTCGGAAGGCGTGGGCGATAGCACACAAAAATATTGTAATCGGGCAGAATTCTAGTTGTTTGGCCGAAAAACGCAAAAAATGAGGAATGATCATGGCTGGGCGGTGACTATGGTTCCTTAGGTGGTATTTGATAGTCCGGAAAACTTTTAGGCGATAGGGGTCCGGAGTTCCCGGGTTCACTTGGAAGGCGTGGGCTATAGCACACAAAAATATGGGAATCGCGCGGAATTCTAGTTGTTTGGCCGAAAAACGCAAAAAACGAGGAATGATCATGGCTGGGCGGTGACTATGGTTCCTTAGGTGGTATTTGATAGTCCGGAAAACTTTTAGGCGATAGGGGTCCGGAGTTCCCGGGTTCACTTGGAAGGCGTGGGCTATAGCACACAAAAATATGGGAATCGCGCGGAATTCTAGTTGTTTGGCCGAAAAATGCAAAAAATGAGGAACGATCATGGCGGGGCGGATACTATGGTTCCTTAGGTAGTATTTGATAGTCCGGAAAAATATTAGGCGATAGGGGTCAGGAGGTCCCGGGACCACTCGGAAGGCGTGGGTTATAACACACAAAAATATGGGAATCGCGCGGAATTCTAGTTGTTTGGCCGAAAAACGCAAAACATGAGGAACGATCATGGCGGGGTGGTTACTATGGTTCCTTAGGTCGTATTTTATGGCCCGGAAAATTTTAGGCGATCTGGGTCCACGTCTCCCGGGACCACTCGGAAGGCGTAAGCTATAGCACACTAAAATATGCAAATCATGCGGAGTTCTAGTTTTGTGGCCGAAAAATGCAAAGCATTTGGAATGATCATGGTGGGGCGGTGACTATGGTACCTTAGGTCGTATTTGATAGTCCGGAAAAATTTTAGGCGATCGGGGTCCGCGGCTCCCCGGACCACTTGGAAGGCGTGGGTATAGCACACGAAAATATGAGAATCGGGCGTAATTCTAGTTTTTTGGCCGAAAAATGCAAAAAATAAGAAACGATGATGGCGGGGCGGTTACTATGGTTCCTTAGGTCGTATTTTACGGCCTGAAAAATTTTTAGGAGATCCGGCTCCGGGGGGCCCGACCCACTCGGAAGGCGTGGGCAATAACACACAAAAATATTGTATCGGGCGGAATTCTAGTTTTTTGGCCGAAAAACGCAACAAATGAGGAATGATCATGGCTGGGCGGTGACTATGGTTCCTTAGGTCGTATTTGATAGTCCGGAAAAATTTTAGGCGATAGGGGTCCGGAGTTCCCGGGTTCACTTGGAAGGCGTGGGCTATAGGACACGAAAATATGGGAATCGCGCGGAATTCTAGTTTTTTGGCCGAAAAACGGAAAAAACTAGGAACGATCATGGCTGGGCGGTGACTATGGTTCCTTAGGTCTTATTTGATAGTCCGGAAAAATTTTAGGCGATAGGGGTCCGGAGACCCGGGACCACTCGGAAGGCGTGGGCTATAACACACAAAAATATGGGATCGCGCGGAATTCTAGTTGTTTGGCCGAAAAACGCAAAAAATGAGGAACGATCATGGTGGGGCGGATACTATGGTTCCTTAGGTAGTATTTGATAGTCCGGAAAAATATTAGGCGATAGGGGTCAGGAGGTCCCGGGACCACTCGGAAAGCGTGGGTTATAACACACAAAAATATGGGAATCGCGCGGAATTCTAGTTGTTTGGCCGAAAAACGCAAAACATGAGGAACGATCATGGCGGGGTGGTTACTATGGTTCCTTAGGTCGTATTTTATGGCCCGGAAAATTTTAGGCGATCTGGGTCCACGTCTCCCGGGACCACTCGGAAGGCGTAAGCTATAGCACACTAAAATATGCAAATCGTGCGGAGTTCTAGTTTTGTGGCCGAAAAATGCAAAGCATTTGGAATGATCATGGTGGGGCGGTGACTATGGTACCTTAGGTCGTATTTGATAGTCCGGAAAAAATTTTAGGCGATCGGGGTCCGCGGCTCCCCGGACCACTTGGAAGGCGTGGGTATAGCACACGAAAATATGAGAATCGGGCGTAATTCTAGTTTTTTGGCCGAAAAATGCAAAAAATAAGAAACGATGATGGCGGGGCGGTTACTATGGTTCCTTAGGTCGTATTTGATGGCCTGGAAAAATTTTAGGCGATCGGGGTCCGGGTGTCCCAGAACCACTTGGAAGGGTGGGCAATAACTCACAAAAATATTGTAATCGGGCGGAATTCTAGTTTTTTGGCCGAAAAATGCAGCAAATGAGGAATGATCATGGCTGGGCGGTGACTATGGTTCCTTAGGTGGTATTTGATAGTCCGGAAAAATTTTAGGCGATAGGGGTCCGGAGTTCCCGGGTTCACTTTGAAGGCGTGGGCTATAGGACACGAAAATATGGGAATCGCGCAGAATTATAGTTTTTTGGCCGAAAAACGAAAAAAATTAGGAACGATCATGGCTGGGCGGTGACTATGGTTCCTTAGGTCTTATTTGATAGTCCGGAAAAATTTTAGGCGATATGGGTCCGGAGACCCGGGACCACTCGGAAGGCGTGGGCTATAACACACAAAAATATGGGAATCGCGCGGAATTCTAGTTGTTTGGCCGAAAAACGCAAAAAATGAGGAACGATCATGGTGGGGTGGATACTATGGTTCCTTAGGTCGTATTTGATAGTCCGGAAAAATATTAGGTGATAGGGGTCAGGAGGTCCCGGGACCACTCGGAAGGCGTGGGCTATAACACACAAAAATATGGGAATCGCGCGGAATTCTAGTTGTTTGGCCGAAAAATGCAAAAAATGATGAACGATCATGGCGGGGCGGATACTATGGTTCCTTAGGTCGTATTTGATAGTCCGAAAAAATATTAGGTGATAGGGGTCAGGAGGTCCCGGGACCACTCGGAAGGCGTGGGCTATAACACACAAAAATATGGGAATCGCGCGGAATTCTAGTTGTTTGGCCGAAAAATGCAAAAAATGAGGAACGATCATGGCGGGGTGGTTACTATGGTTCCTTAGGTCATATTTGTTGGCCCGGAAAATTTTTAGGCGATCGGGGTTCGGGGTTCCCGGGACCCCT
This sequence comes from Nicotiana tomentosiformis, assembly GCF_000390325.3. NCBI lineage: Eukaryota > Viridiplantae > Streptophyta > Magnoliopsida > Solanales > Solanaceae > Nicotiana > Nicotiana tomentosiformis. The sequence goes on from NW_027174566.1 coordinate 1,050,813, forward strand.
TGGAAGGCGTGGGCTAAAGCACACGAAAATATGGAAATCGCGCGGAATTCTAGTTTTTTGGCTTAAAAAACGCAAAAGACTAGGAACGATCATGGCGGGGCGGTAACTATGGTTCCTTAGGTCGTATTTGATAGTCTGGAAAAATTTTAGGCGATCCGGCTCCAGGGGGCCCGACCCACTCGGAAGGCGTGGGCGATAGCACACAAAAATGTTGTAATCGGGCAGAATTCTAGTTTTTTGGCCGAAAAACGCAACAAATGAGGAATGATCATGGCTGGGCGGATACTATGGTTCCTTAGGTAGTATTTGATAGTCCGGAAAAATATTAGGCGATAGGGGTCAGGAGGTCCCGGGACCACTCGGAAGGCGTGGGTTATAACACACAAAAATATGGGAATCGCGCGGAATTCTAGTTGTTTGGCCGAAAAACGCAAAACATGAGGAACGATCATGGCGGGGTGGTTACTATGGTTCCTTAGGTCGTATTTTATGGCCCGTAAAATTTTAGGCGATCTGGGTCCACGTCTCCCGGGACCACTCGGAAGGCGTAAGCTATAGCACACTAAAATATGCAAATCGCGCGGAGTTCTAGTTTTGTGGCCGAAAAATGCAAAGCATTTGGAATGATCATGGTGGGGCGGTGACTATGGTACCTTAGGTCGTATTTGATAGCCCGAAAAAATTTTAGGCGATCGGGGTCCGCGGCTCCCCGGACCACTTGGAAGGCGTGGGTATAGCACACGAAAATATGAGAATCGGGCGTAATTCTAGTTTTTTGGCCGAAAAATGCAAAAAATAAGAAACGATGATGGCGGGGCGATTACTATGGTTCCTTAGGTCGTATTTGACGGCCTGGAAAAATTTTAGGCGATCGGGGTCCGGGGGTCCCGGAACCACTTGGAAGGGTGGGCAATAACACACAAAAATATTGTAATCGGGCGGAATTCTAGTTTTTTGGCCGAAAAATGCAACAAATGAGGAATGATCATGGCTGGGCGGTGACTATGGTTCCTTAGGTGGTATTTGATAGTCCGGAAAACTTTTAGGCGATAGGGGTCCGGAGTTCCCGGGTTCACTTGGAAGGCGTGGGCTATAGCACACAAAAATATGGGAATCGCGCGGAATTCTAGTTGTTTGGCCGAAAAATGCAAAAAATGAGGAACGATCATGGCGGGGCGGATACTATGGTTCCTTAGGTAGTATTTGATAGTCCGGAAAAATATTAGGCGATAGGGGTCAGGAGGTCACGGGACCACTCGGAAGGCGTGGGTTATAACACACAAAAATATGGGAATCGCGCGGAATTCTAGTTGTTTGGCCGAAAAACGCAAAACATGAGGAACGATCATGGCGGGGTGGTTACTATGGTTCCTTAGGTCGTATTTTATGGCCCGTAAAATTTTAGGCGATCTGGGTCCACGTCTCCCGGGACCACTCGGAAGGCGTAAGCTATAGCACACTAAAATATGCAAATCGCGCGGAGTTCTAGTTTTGTGGCCGAAAAATGCAAAGCATTTGGAATGATCATGGTGGGGCGGTGACTATGGTACCTTAGGTCGTATTTGATAGCCCGAAAAAATTTTAGGCGATCGGGGTCCGCGGCTCCCCGGACCACTTGGAAGGCGTGGGTATAGCACACGAAAATATGAGAATCGGGCGTAATTCTAGTTTTTTGGCCGAAAAATGCAAAAAATAAGAAACGATGATGGCGGGGCGATTACTATGGTTCCTTAGGTCGTATTTGACGGCCTGGAAAAATTTTAGGCGATCGGGGTCCGGGGGTCCCGGAACCACTTGGAAGGGTGGGCAATAACACACAAAAATATTGTAATCGGGCGGAATTCTAGTTTTTTGGCCGAAAAATGCAACAAATGAGGAATGATCATGGCTGGGCGGTGACTATGGTTCCTTAGGTGGTATTTGATAGTCCGGAAAACTTTTAGGCGATAGGGGTCCGGAGTTCCCGGGTTCACTTGGAAGGCGTGGGCTATAGCACACAAAAATATGGGAATCGCGCGGAATTCTAGTTGTTTGGCCGAAAAATGCAAAAAATGAGGAACGATCATGGCGGGGCGGATACTATGGTTCCTTAGGTAGTATTTGATAGTCCGGAAAAATATTAGGCGATAGGGGTCAGGAGGTCCCGGGACCACTCGGAAGGCGTGGGTTATAACACACAAAAATATGGGAATCGCGCGGAATTCTAGTTGTTTGGCCGAAAAACGCAAAACATGAGGAACGATCATGGCGGGGTGGTTACTATGGTTCCTTAGGTCGTATTTTATGGCCCGGAAAATTTTAGGCGATCTGGGTCCACGTCTCCCGGGACCACTCGGAAGGCGTAAGCTATAGCACACTAAAATATGCAAATCATGCGGAGTTCTAGTTTTGTGGCCGAAAAATGCAAAGCATTTGGAATGATCATGGTGGGGCGGTGACTATGGTACCTTAGGTCGTATTTGATAGTCCGGAAAAATTTTAGGCGATCGGGGTCCGCGGCTCCCCGGACCACTTGGAAGGCGTGGGTATAGCACACGAAAATATGAGAATCGGGCGTAATTCTAGTTTTTTGGCCGAAAAATGCAAAAAATAAGAAACGATGATGGCGGGGCGGTTACTATGGTTCCTTAGGTCGTATTTTACGGACTGAAAAAATTTTAGGCGATCGGGGTCCGGGGGTCCCGGAACCACTTGGAAGGGTGGGCAATAACACACAAAAATATTGTAATCGGGCGGAATTCTAGTTTTTTGGCCGAAAAACGCAACAAATGAGGAATGATCATGGCTGGGCGGTGACTATGGTTCCTTAGGTCGTATTTGATAGTCCAGAAAAATTTTAGGCGATAGGGGTCCGGAGTTCCCGGGTTCACTTGGAAGGCGTGGGCTATAGGACACGAAAATATGGGAATCGCGCGGAATTCTAGTTTTTTGGCCGAAAAACGGAAAAAACTAGGAACGATCATGGCTGGGCGGTGACTATGGTTCCTTAGGTCTTATTTGATAGTCCGGAAAAATTTTAGGCGATATGGGTCCGGAGACCCGGGACCACTCGGAAGGCGTGGGCTATAACACACAAAAATATGGGAATCGCGCGGAATTCTAGTTGTTTGGCCGAAAAACGCAAAAAATGAGGAACGATCATGGCGGGGCGGATACTATGGTTCCTTAGGTCGTATTTGATAGTCCGGAAAAATTTTAGGCGATAGGGGTACGGAGGTCCCCGGGACCACTCGGAAGGTGTGGGCTATAACACACAAAAATATGGGAGTCGCGCGGAATTCTAGTTGTTTGGCCGAAAAATGCAAAAAATGAGGAACGATCATGGTGGGGCGGATACTATGGTTCCTTAGGTCGTATTTGATAGTCCTAAAAAATATTAGGTGATAGGGGTCAGGAGGTCCCGGGACCACTCGGAAGGCGTGGGCTATAACACACAAAAATATGGGAATCGCGCGGAATTCTAGTTGTTTGGCTGAAAAATGCAAAAAATGAGGAACGATCATGGCGGGGTGGTTACTATGGTTCCTTAGGTCGTATTTGTTGGCCCGGAAAAGTTTTAGGCGATCGGGGTTCGGGGTTCCCGGGACCCCTTGGAAGGCGTGGGCTAAAGCACACGAAAATATGGAAATCGTGCGGAATTCTAGTTTTTTTGCTGAAAAATGCAATAGACTAGGAACGATCATGGTGAGGTAGTGACTATGGTTCCTTAGGTCCTAATTGATGGCCCGAAAAACTTTTAGGCGATCCGAGTCCGGCGGCCCGGCCCACTCGAAAGGCGTGGGCAATAGCTCACAAAAATATGGTAATCGAGCGGAATTATAGTTTTTTTGCCGAAAAACGCAATAAATGAGGAACGATCATGGCGGGGCGGTGACTATGGTTCCATAGGTCGTATTTGATGGCCCGGAAAATTTTAGGCGATCGGGGTCCACGGCTCCCGGGACCACTCGGAAGGCGTAAGCTATAGCACACTAAAATATGCAAATCGCGCGGAGTTCTAGTTTTTTGGCCGAAAAATGCAAAGCATTTGGAATGATCATGGTGGGGCGGTGACTATGGTACCTTAGGTCGTATTTGATAGTCCGGAAAAATTTTAGGCGATCGGGGTCCGCGGCTCCCCGGACCACTTGGAAGGCGTGGGTATAACACACGAAAATATGGGAATCAGGCGTAATTCTAGTTTTTTGGCCGAAAAATGCAAAAAATGAGAAACGATGATGGCGGGGTGGTTACTATGATTCCTTAGGTCGTATTTGACGGCCCAGAAAAATTTTAGGCGATCGGGGTCCGGGGGTCCCGGAACCACTTGGAAGGGTGGGCAATAGCACACAAAAATATTGTAATCGGGCGGAATTCTAGTTTTTGGCCGAAAAACGCAACAAATGAGGAATGATCATGGCTGGGCGGTGACTATGGTTTCTTAGGTCGTATTTTATAGACCGGAAAATTTTTTGGCGATAGGGGTATGGAGTTCCCGGGTTCACTTAGAAGGCGTGGGCTATAGGACACGAAAATATGGGAATCGCGCGGAATTCTAGTTTTTTGGCCGAAAAACGCAATAAATGAGGAACAATCATGGCGGGGCGGTGACTATGGTTCCATAGGTCGTATTTGATGGCCCGGAAAAATTTTAGGCGATAGGGGTCCGGAGACCCGGGACCACTCGGAAGGCATGGGCTATAACACACAAAAATATGGGATAGCGCGGAATTCTAGGTGTTTGGCCGAAAAACGCAAAAAATGAGGAACGATCATGGCGGGGCGGATACTATGGTTCCTTAGGTCGTATTTGATAGTCCGGAAAATTTTTAGGCGATAGGAGTCCGGAGGTCCCGGGACCACTCGGAAGGTGTGGGCTATAACACACAAAAATATGGGAATCGCGCGGAATTCTAGTTGTTTGGTCGAAAAACGCAAAAAATGAGAAATGATCATGGCATGGCGGATACTATGGTTCCTTAGGTCATATTTGATAGTCCGGAAAAATATTAGGCGATAGGGGTTAGGCGGTCCCGGGACCACTCGGAAGGCGGGGCCTATAACACACAAAAATATGGGAATCGCGCGGAATTCTAATTGTTCGGCAGAAAAACGCAAAAAATGAAGAACGATCATGGCGGGGTGGTTACTATGGTTCCTTAGGTCGTATTTGATGGCCCAGAAAATTTTTAGGCGATCGGGGTTCGGGGTACCCGGGACCTCTTACAAGGTGTGGGCTAAAGCACACAAAAATATGGAAATCTTGCGGAATTCTAGTTTTTTGGCTGAAAAACGCAAAAGACTAGTAACGATCATGGCGGGGCGGTGACTATGGTTCCTTAGGTCGTATTTCATAGTCCGGTAAATTTTTAGGCGATCCGGCTCCAGGGGGCCCGACCCACTCAGAAGGCGTGGGCGATAGCACACAAAAATATGGAAATCGGGCGAAATTCTAGTTTTTTGGCCAAAAAATGAGGAACGGTCATGGCGAGGCAGTGACTATGGTTCCTTAGGTCCTAATTGATGGCCCGAAAAATTTTTAGGCGATCCGAGTCCGACGGCCCGGCCCACTCGGAAGGCGTGGGCAATAGCTCACAAAAATATGGTAATCGAGCGGAATTCTAGTTTTTTGGCCGAAAAACGCAATAAATGAGGAACGATCATGGAGGGGTGGTGACTATGGTTCCTTAGGTCGTATTTGATGGCCCGGAAATTTTTAGGCGATCGGGGTCCACGGCTCCCGGGACCACTCGGAAGGCGTATGCTATAGCACACTAAAATAAGCAAATCGCACGGAGTTCTAGTTTTTTGGCCGAAAAATGCAAAGCATTTGGAACGATCATGGTGGGGCGGTGACTATGGTACCTTAGGTCGTATTTGATAGTCCGGAAAAATTTTAGGCGATCGGGGTCCGCGGCTCCCCGGACCACTTGGAAGGCGTCGGTATAGCACACGAAAATATGAGAATCGGGAGTAATTCTAGTTTTTTGGCCGAAAAATGCAAAAAATGAGAAACGATGATGGCGGGGCGGTTACTATGGTTCCTTAAGTCGTATTTGATGGCCCAGAAAAATTTTAGGCGATCGGGGTCCGGGGGTCCCGGAACCACTTGGAAGGGTGGGCAATAACACACAAAAATATTGTTATCGGGCGGAATTCTAGTTTTTTGGCCGAAAAATGCAACAAATGAGGAATGATCATGGCTGGGCGGTGACTATGGTTCCTTAGGTCGTATTTGATAGTCCGGAAAAATTTTAGGCGATAGGGGTCCGGAGATCCCGGGTTCACTTGGAAGGCGTGGGCTATAGGACACGAAAATATGGGAATCGCGCGGAATTCTAGTTTTTTGGCCGAAAAACGGAAAAAACTAGGAACGATCATGGCTGGGCGGTGACTATGGTTCCTTAGGTCTTATTTGATAGTCCGAAAAAATTTTAGGCGATAGGGGTCCGGAGACCCGGGACCACTCGGAAGGCGTGGGCTATATAACACACAAAAATATGGGATCGCGCGAAATTCTAGTTCTTTGGCCGAAAAATGCAAAAAATGATGAACGATCATGGCGGGGCGGATACTATGGTTCCTTAGGTCGTATTTGATAGTCCGGAAAAATATTAGGTGATAGGGGTCAGGAGGTCCCGGGACCACTCGGAAGGCGTGGGCTATAACACACAAAAATATGGGAATCGCGCGGAATTCTAGTTGTTTGGCCGAAAAATGCAAAATATGAGGAACGATCATGGCGGGGTGGTTACTATGGTTCCTTAGGTCGTATTTGTTGGCCCGGAAAATTTTTAGGCGATCAGGGTTCGGGGTTCCCGGGACCCCTTGGAAGGCGTGGGCTAAAGCACACGAAAATATGAAAATCGCGCGGAATTCTAGTTTTTTGGCTGAAAAATGCAAAAGACTTGGAACGATCATGGCGGGGCGGTGACTATGGTTCCTTAGGTCGTATTTGATAGTCTGGAAAATTTTTAGGAGATCCGGCTCCGGGGGCCCGACCCACTCGGAAGGCGTGGGCGATAGCACACAAAAATATAGTAATCGGGCGGAATTCTAGTTTTTTGGCCGAAAAACGCAACAAATGAGGAATGATCATGGCTGGGCGGTGACTATGGTTCCTTAGGTCGTATTTGATTGTCCGGAAAAATTTTAGGTGATAGGGGTCCGGAGTTCCCGGGTTCACTTGGAAGGCGTGGGCTATAGGACACGAAAATATGGGAATCGCGCGGAATTCTAGTTTTTTGGCCGAAAAATGGAAAAATTAGGAACGATCATGGCTGGGCGGTGACTATGGTTCCTTAGGTCTTATTTGATAGTCCGGAAAAATTTTAGGCGATAGGGGTACGGAGACCCGGGACCACTCGGAAGGCGTGGGCTATAACACACAAAAATATGGGATAGCACGGAATTCTAGTTGTTTGGTCGAAAAACGCAAAAAATGAGGAATGATCTTGGCGGGGCGGATACTATGGTTCCTTAGGTCATATTTGATAGTCCGTAAAAATATTAGGCGATAGGGGTCAGGAGGTCCCGGGACCACTCGGAAGGCGTGGGCTATAACACACAAAAATATGAGAATCGCGCGGAATTCTAGTTGTTTGGCCGAAAATGCAAAAAATGAGGAACGATCATGGTGGGGTGGTTACTATGGTTCCTTAGGTCGTATTTGATGGCCCGGAAAATTTATAGGCGATCGGGGTTCGGGGTTCCCGGGACCCCTTGGAAGGCGTGGGCTAAAGCACACGAAAATATGGAAATCGCGCAGAATTCTAGTTTTTGGCTGAAAAACGCAAAAGACTAGGAACGATCATGGAGGGGCGGTGACTATGGTTCCTTAGGTCGTATTTGATAGTCTGGAAAATTTTTAGGCTATCCGGCTCCGGGGGACCCGACCCACTCGGAAGGCGTGGGCGATAGCACACAAAAATATGGGAATCGGGCAAAATTGTAGTATTTTGGCCAAAAAATTCAAAAAATGAGGAACGATCATGGCGAGGCAGTGACTATGGTTCCTTAGGTCCTAATTAATGGCCCGAAAAACTTTTAGGCGATCCGAGTCCGGCGGCCCGGCCCACTCGGAAGGCGTGGGCAATAGCTCACAAAAATATTGTAATCGAGCGGAATTATAGTTTTTTGCCGAAAAATGCAATAAATGAGGAACGATCATGGCGGGGCGGTGACTATGGTTCCTTAGGTCGTATTTGATGGCCCGGAAAATTTTAGGCGATCGGGGTCTACGGCTCCCGGGACCACTCGAAAGGCGTAAGCTATAGCACACTAAAATATGCAAATCGCGCGGAGTTCTAGTTTTTGGCCGAAAAATACAAAGCATTTGGAACGATCATGGTGGGGCGGTGACTATGGTACCTTAGGTCGTATTTGATAGTCCGAAAAACTTTTAGGCGATCGGGGTCCGCGGCTCCCCGGACCACTTGGAAGGCGTGGGTATAACACACGAAAATATGGGAATCAGGCGTAATTCTAGTTTTTTGGCCGAAAAATGCAAAAAATGAGAAACGATGATGGCGGGGCGGTTACTATGGTTCCTTAGGTCGTATTTGATGGCCCGGACAAATTTTAGGCGATCGGGCTCCGGGGGTCCCCGAACCACTTGGAAGGGTGGGCAATAGCTCACAAAAATATTGTAATCGGGCGGAATTCTAGTTTTTTGGCCGAAAAACGCAACAAATGAGGAATGATCATGGTTGGGCGGTGACTATGGTTCCTTAGGTCGTATTTGATAGTCCGAAAAAATTTTAGGCGATAGGGGTATGGAGTTCCCGGGTTCACTTGGAAGGCGTGGGCGGACACGAAAATATGGGAATCGCGCGGAATTCTAGTTTTTTGGCCGAAAAACGGAAAAAACTAGGAACGATCATGGCTGGGCGGTGACTATGGTTCCTTAGGTCTTATTTGATAGTCCGGAAAAATTTTAGGCGATATGGGTCCGGAGACCCGGGACCACTCGAAAGGCGTGGGCTATAACACACAAAACTATGGGAATCGCGCGGAATTCTAGTTGTTTGGCCGAAAAACGCAAAAAATGAGGAACGATCATGGTGGGGCGGATACTATGGTTCCTTAGGTAGTATTTGATAGTCCGGAAAAATATTAGGCGATAGGGGTCAGGAGGTCCCGGGACCACTCGGAAAGCGTGGGTTATAACACACAAAAATATGGGAATCGCGCGGAATTCTAGTTGTTTGGCCGAAAAACGCAAAAAATGAGAAATGATCATCGCATGGCGGACACTATGGTTCCTTAGGTCGTATTTGATAGTCCGGAAAAATATTAGGCGATAGGGGTTAGGAGGTCCCGGGACCACTCGGAAGGCGTGGGCTATAACACACAAAAATATGGGAATCGCGCGGAATTCTAGTTGTTCGGCCGAAAAACGCAAAAAATGAAGAACGATCATGGCGGGGAGGTTACTATGGTTCCTTAGGTCGTATTTGATGGCCCGGAAAATTTTTAGGCGATCGGGGTTCGGGGTACCCGGGACCCCTTACAAGGCGTGGGCTAAAGCACACGAAAATATGGAAATCTTGCGTAATTCTAGTTTTTTGGCTGAAAAACGCAAAAGAGTAGTAACGATCATGGCGTGGCGGTGACTATGGTTCCTTAGATCATGGCGGGGCGGGGGGCCCGACTCACTCGGAAGGCGTGGGCGACAGCACACAAAAATATGGAAATCGGGCGAAATTCTAGTTTTTTGGCCAAAAAATGAGGAACAATCATGGCGAGGCAGTGACTATGGTTCCTTAGGTCCTAATTGATGGCCCGAAAAAATTTTAGGCGATCCGAGTCCGGCAGCCCGGCCCACTCGGAAGGCGTGGGCAATAGCTCACAAAAATATGGTAATCGAGCGGAATTCTAGTTTTTTGGCCGAAAAACGCAATAAATGAGGAACGATCATGGCGGGGCGGTGACTATGGTTCCTTAGGTCGTATTTGATGGCCCGGAAAATTTTAGGCCATCGGGGTCCATGGCTCACGGGACCACTCGGAAGGCGAATGCTATAGCACACTAAAATATGCAAATCGCGCGGAGTTCTAGTTTTTTGGCCGAAAAATACAAAGCATTTGGAACGATCATGGTGGGGCGGTGACTATGGTACCTTAGGTCGTATTTGATAGTCCGGAAAATCTTTAGGCAATCGGGGTCCGCGGCTCCCCGGACCACTTGGAAAGCGTGGGTATAGCACACGAAAATATGGGAATCGGGCGTAATTCTAGTTTTTTGGCCGAAAAATGCAAAAAATGAGAAACGATGATGGCGGGGCGGTTACTATGGTTCCTTAGGTCGTATTTGACGGCCCGGAAAAACTTTAGGCGATCGGGGTCCGGGGGTCCCGGAACCACTTGGAAGGGTGGGCAATAGCACACAAAAATATTGTAATCGGGCGAAATTCTAGTTTTTTGGCCGAAAAATGCAACAAATGAGGAATGATCATGGCTGGGAGGTGACTATGGTTCCTTAGGTCGTATTTGATAGTCCGGAAAAATTTTAGGCGATAGGGGTCCGGAGTTCCCCGGTTCACTTGGAAGGCGTGGGCTATAGGACACGAAAATATGGGAATCGCGCGGAATTCTAGTTTTTTGGCCGAAAAACGGAAAAAACTAGGAACGATCATGGCTGGGCGGTGACTATGGTTCCTTAGGTCTTATTTGATAGTCCGGAAAAATTTTAGGCGATAGGGGTCCGGAGACCCGGGACCACTCGGAAGGCGTGGGCTATAACACACAAAAATATGGATAGCGCGGAATTCTAGTTGTTTGGCCGAAAAACGCAAAAAATGAGAAACGATCATGGCGGGGCGGATACTATGAATCCTTAGGTCGTATTTGATAGTCCGGAAAAATTTTAGGCGATAGGGTTCCGGAGGTCCCGGGACCACTCGGAAGGTGTGGGCTATAACACACAAAAATATGGGAATCGCGCGGAATTCTAGTTGTTTGGCCTAAAAATGCAAAAAATGAGGAACGATCATGGCGTGGCGGATACTATGGTTCCTTAGGTCATATTTGATAGTCCGGAAAAATATTAGGCGATAGGGGTCAGGAGGTCCCGGGACCACTCGGAAGGTGTGGGCTGTAACACACAAAAATATGGGAATCGCGCGGAATTCTAGCTGTTTGGCCAAAAAATGCAAAAAATGAGGAACGATCATGGCGGGGTGGTTAGTATGGTTCCTTAGGTCGTATTTGATGGCCCGTAAAATTTTTAGGCGATCGTGGTTCGGGGTTCCAGGGACCCCTTGGAAGGCATGGGCTAAAGCACACGAAAATATGGAAATCGCGCGGAATTCTAGTTTTTTGGCTGAAAAACGCAAATGACTAGGAACGATCATGGCGGGGCGGTGACTATGGTTCCTTAGGTCGTATTTGATAGTCCGGAAAAATTTTGGGCGATAGGGGTCCGGAGGTCCCGGGACCACTCGGAAGGTGTGGGCTATAACACACAAAGATATGGGAATCGCACGGAATTCTAGTTGTTTGGCCGAAAAACGCAAAAAATGAGAAATGATCATGGCATGGCGGACACTATGGTTCCTTAGGTCGTATTTGATAGTCCGGAAAAATATTAGGCGATAGGGGTTAGGAGGTCCCGGGACCACTCGGAAGGCGTGGGCTATAACACACAAAAATATGGGAATCGCGCGGAATTCTAGTTGTTCGGCCGAAAAACGCAAAAAATGAAGAACGATCATGGCGGGGCGGTTACTATGGTTCCTTAGGTCGTATTTGATGGCCCGAAAAATTTTTAGGCGATCGGGGTTCGGGGTACCCGGGACCCCTTACAAGGCGTGGGCTAAAGCACACGAAAATATGGAAATCTTGCGGAATTCTAGTTTTTTGGCTGAAAAACGCAAAAGACTAGTAACGATCATGGCGGGGCGGTGACTATGGTTCCTTAGGTCGTATTTCATAGTCCGGTAAATTTTTAGGCGATCCGGCTCCAGGGAGCCCGACCCACTCGGAAGTCGTGGGCGATAGCACACAAAAATATGGAAATCGGGCGAAATTCTAGTTTTTTGGCCAAAAAATGAGGAACGGTCATGGCGAGGCAGTGACTATGGTTCCTTAGGTCCTAATTGATGGCCCGAAAAATTTTTAGGCGATCCGAGTCCGACGGCCCGTCCCACTCGGAAGGCGTGGGCAATAGCTCACAAAAATATGGTAATCGAGCGGAATTCTAGTTTTTTGGCCGAAAAACGCAATAAATGAGGAACGATCATGGAGGGGCGGTGACTATGGTTCCTTAGGTCGTATTTGATGGCCCGGAAATTTTTAGGCGATCGGGGTCCACGGCTCCCGGGACCACTCGGAAGGCGAATGCTATAGCACACTAAAATATGCAAATCGCGCGGAGTTCTAGTTTTTTGGCCGAGAAATACAAAGCATTTGGAACGATCATGGTGGGGCGGTGACTATGGTACCTTAGGTCGTATTTGATAGTCCGGAAAATCTTTAGGCAATCGGGGTCCGCGGCTCCCCGGACCACTTGGAAAGCGTGGGTATAACACACGAAAATATGGGAATCGGGCGTAATTCTAGTTTTTTGGCCGAAAAATGCAAAAAATAAGAAACGATGATGGCGGGGCGGTTACTATGGTTCCTTAGGTCGTATTTGACGGCCCGGAAAAACTTTAGGCGATCGGGGTCCGGGGGTCCCGGAACCACTTGGAAGGGTGGGCAATAGCACACAAAAATATTGTAATCGGGCGAAATTCTAGTTTTTTGGCCGAAAAATGCAACAAATGAGGAATGATCATGGCTGGGAGGTGACTATGGTTCCTTAGGTCGTATTTGATAGTCCGGAAAAATTTTAGGCGATAGGGGTCCGGAGTTCCCCGGTTCACTTGGAAGGCGTGGGCTATAGGACACGAAAATATGGGAATCGCGCGGAATTCTAGTTTTTTATCCGAAAAACGAAAAAAACTAGGAACGATCATGGCTGGGCGGTGACTATGGTTCCTTAGGTCTTATTTGATAGTCCGGAAAAATTTTAGGCGATAGGGGTCCGGAGACCCGGGACCACTCGGAAGGCGTGGGCTATAACACACAAAAATATGGATAGCGCGGAATTCTAGTTGTTTGGCCGAAAAACGCATAAAATGAGAAACGATCATGGCGGGGCGGATACTATGGTTCCTTAGGTCGTATTTGATAGTCCGGAAAAATTTTAGGCGATAGGGGTCCGGAGGTCCCGGGACCACTCGGAAGGTGTGGGCTATAACACACAAAAATATGGGAATCGCACGGAATTCTAGTTGTTTGGCAGAAAAATGCAAAAAATGAGGAACGATCATGGCGTGGCGGATACTATGGTTCCTTAGGTCGTATTTGATAGTCCAGAAAAATATTAGGCGATAGGGGTCAGGAGGTCCCGGGACCACTCGGAAGGTGTGGGCTGTAACACACAAAAATATGGGAATCGCGCGGAATTCTAGCTGTTTGGCCAAAAAATGCAAAAAATGAGGAACGATCATGGCGGGGTGGTTAGTATGGTTCCTTAGGTCGTATTTGATGGCCCGTAAAATTTTTAGGCGATCGTGGTTCGGGGTTCCAGGGACCCCTTGGAAGGCATGGGCTAAAGCACACGAAAATATGGAAATCGCGCGGAATTCTAGTTTTTTGGCTGAAAAACGCAAATGACTAGGAACGATCATGGCGGGGCGGTGACTATGGTTCCTTAGGTCATATTTGATAGTTCGGAAAATTTTTAGGCGATTCGGCTCCGGGGGGCCCAACCCACTCGGAAGGCGTGGGCGATAGCACACAAAAATATGGGAATCGGGCGGAATTCTAGTTTTTTGGCCAAACAATGAGGAACGATCATGGCGAGGCGGTGACTATGGTTCCTTAGGTCCTAATTGATGGCCCGGAAAATTTTAGGCGATCCGGGTCCACGGCTCCCGGGACCACTCGGAAGGCGTAAGCAATAGCACACTAAAATAAGCAAATCGCGCGGAGTTCAAGTTTTTAGCCGAAAAATGCAAAGCATTTGGAACGATCATGGTGGGGCGGTGACTATGGTAGCTTAGGTCGTATTTGATAGTCCGGAAAAACTTTAGGCGATCGGGGTCTGCGGCTCCCCGAACCACTTGGAAGGCGTGGGTATAGCACACGAAAATATGGGAATCGGGCGTAATTCTAGTTTTTTGGCCGAAAAATGCAAAAAATGAGAAACGATGATGGCGGGGCGGTTACTATGGTTCCTTAGGTCGTATTTGACGGCCTGGAAAAATTTTAGGCGATCGGGGTCCGGGGGTCCTGGAACCACTTGGAAGGGTGGGCAATATCACACAAAAATATTGTAATCGGGCGGAATTCTAGTTTCTTGGCCGAAAAACACAACAAATGAGGAATGATCATGGCTGGGCGGTGACTATGGATCCTTAGGTCGTATTTGATAGTCCAGAAAATTTTTAGGCGATCCGGCTCCGGGGGGCCCGACCCACTAGGAAGGCGTGGGCGATAGCACACAAAAATATGGGAATCGGGCGGAATTCTAGTTTTTTTGCCAAAAAATGAGGAACGATCATGGAGAGACGGTGACTATGGTTCCTTAGATCCTAATTGATGGCCCGAAAAATTTTTAGGCGATCCGAGTCCGACGGCCCGGCCCACTCGGAAGGCGTGGGCAATAGCACACAAAAATATGGTAATCGAGTGGAATTCTAGTTTTTTGGCCGTAAAACGCAATAAATGAGGAACGATCATGGCGGGGCAGTGACTATGTTTCCTTAGGTCGTATTAGATGGCCTGGAAAATTTTAGGCGATCGGGGTCCACGGCTCTCGGGACCACCCGGAAGGCGTAAGCTATAGCACACTAAAATATGCAAATCGCGCGGAGTTCAAGTTTTTTAGCCGAATAATGCAAAGCATTTAGAACGATCATGGTGGGGCGGTGACTATGGTAACTTAGGTCGTATTTGATAGTCCGGAAAAATTTTAGGCGATCAGGGTCCGCGGCTCCCCGAACCACTTGGACGGCGTGGGTATAGCACACGAAAATATGGGAATCGGGCGAATTCTAGTTTTTGGGCCTAAAAATGCAAAAAATGAGAAAGGATGATGGCGGGGCGGTTACTATGGTTCCTTAGGTCATATTTGATGGCACGGAAAAATTTTAGGCGATCGGGGTCCGGGGGTCCCGGAACCACTTGGAAGGGTGGGTAATAGCACACAAAAATATTATAATCGGGCGGAATTCTAGTTGTTTGGCCGAAAAACGCAACAAATGAGGAATGATCATGGCTGGGCGGTGACTATGGTTCCTTAGGTCGTATTTGATAGTCCGGAAAAATTTTAGGCGATAGGGGTCCGGAGTGCCCGGGTTCACTTGGAAGGCGTGGGCTATAGGACACGAAAATATGGGAATCGCGCGGAATTCTAGTTTTTTGGCCGAAAAATGGAAAAAACTAGGAACGATCATGGCTGGGCGGTGACTATGGTTCCTTAGGTCTTATTTGATAGTCCGGAAAAATTTTAGGTGATAGGGGTCCGGAGACCCGGGACCACTTGGAAGGCGTGGGCTATAACACACAAAAATATGGGATAGCGCGAAATTCTAGTTGTTTGGCCGAAAAACGCAAAAAAATGAGGAACGATCATGGCGGGGCGGATACTATGGTTCCTTAGGCCGTATTTGATAGTCCGGAAAAATTTTAGGCGATAGGGGTCCGGGGGTCCCGGGACCACTCGGAAGGTGTGGGCTATAACACACAAAAATATGGGAATCGCGCGGAATTCTAGTTGATTGGCCGAAAAATGCAAAACATGAGGAACGATCATGGCGGGGCGGATACTATGGTTCCTTAGGTCGTATTTGATAGTCCGGAAAAATATTAGACGATGGGGGTCACGAAGTCCCGGGACCACTCGGAAGGCGTGGGCTATAACACATAAAAATATGGGAATCGCGCGGAATTCTAGTTGTTTGGCCGAAAAACGCAAAAAATAAGGAACGATCATGGCGGGGAGGTTACTATGGTTCCTTAGGTCGTATTTGATGGCCCGGAAAATTTTTAGGCGATCGGGGTTCGGGGTTCCCGGGACCCCTTGGAAGGCGTGGGCTAAAGAACACGAAAATATGGAAATTGCGCGGAATTCTAGTTTTTTGGCTGAAAAATACAAAAGACTAGAAACGATCATGGCGGGGCGGTGACTATGGTTCCTTAGGTCATATTCTATAGTCCAGAAAATTTTTAGGCGATCCGGCTCTGGGGCCCCGACCCACTCGGAAGGCGTGGGCGATAGCACACAAAAATATGAAAATCGGGCGGAATTCTAGTTTTTTGGCCAAAAAATGCAAAAAATGAGGAACGATCATGGCGAGGCGGTGACTATGGTTCCTTTGGTCCTAATTGATGGCCCGAAAACTTTTTAGGCGATCCGAGTCCTGCGGCCCGGGCCACTCGGAAGGCGTGGGCAATAGCACACAAAAATATGGTAATCGAGCGGAATTCTAGTTTTTTGGCCGAAAAACGCAATAAATGAGGAACGATCATGGCGGGGCGGTGACTATGGTTCCTTAGGTCGTATTTGATGGCCCGGAATATTTTAGGCGATCGGGGTCCACGGCTCCCGGGACCACTCGGAAGGCGTAAGCTATAGCACACTAAAATATGCAAATAGCGCGGAGTTCTAGTTTTTTGGCCGAAAAATGCAAAGCATTTGGAACGATCATGGTGGGGCGGTGACTATGGTACCTTAGGTCGTATTTGATAGTCCGGAAAAATTTTAGGCGATCGGGGTCCGCGGCTCCCCGAACCACTTGGAAGGCGTTGGTATAGCACACGAAAATATGGGAATCGGGCGAAATTCTAATTTTTTGGCCGTAAAACGCAAAAAATGAGGAATGGTAATGAAGGGGCGGTAACTATGGTTCTTTAGGTCGTATTTCATGGCTCGGAAAATTTTTAGACGTTCGAGGTCCGGGGGCCCACGCACACTTGGAAGGCGTGGGCAATAGCACACGAAAATATGGGAATCGGGCGGAATTCTAGTTTTTTGGCCGTAAAATGCAAAACATGAGGAAAGGTCATGGCGGGGCGGTGACTATTGTTCCTTAAGTCGTATTTTATGGTCCGGAAAAATCTTAGGCGATCGGGGTCCGGGACTACTTGAAGGCGTGGGCTAGCACACGAAAATATGGGAATCGGGCATAATTCTAGTTTTTTGGCCGTAAAATGCAAAACATGAGGAAAACTCATGGCGGGGTCGGTGAATATGTTCCTTAGGTCGTATTGGATGGCCCGGAAAAATGTTAGGCGTTCGGGGTCCGAGGGTCCCGGGACCACTTGAAAGGCGTGGGCTATAGCAAACGAAAATATGGGAATCAGACAGAATTATAGTTTTTTGGCCGAAAAATTCAAAAAATGAGGAACGATCATGGCATGGAGGTGACTATGGTTCCTTACGTCTTATTTGATGGCCCAGAAAATTTTTAGGCGATCGGTGTCCTGAGGTCCCAGGACCACTTGGAAGGCGTGGGCTATAGCACACGAAAATATCGGAATCGGGCGGAATTCTAGTTTTTTGGCCGTAAAATGCAAAAAATGAGGAACGATCATGGCGGGGTGGTGACTATGGTTCATTAAGTCTTATTTGATGGCCCGAAAAAATTAAAACGCAAAACAACGTGGAACGGTCATGGTAGGGCGGTATCTATGGTTCTCGAGGTCGTATTTGATGGCCCGAAAAGTTTTTAAGCAATCCGCGTCCGGGGATCCTGGCCCACTCGGAATGTGTGGGCTATAGCACACGCAAATATGGGAATCGGACGGAATTCTAGTGTTTTGGCCGTAAAATGCAAAACATGAGGAAAGGTCATGGCGGGGTGGTGACTATGGTTCCTTAGGTCGTATTTAATGGCCCGAAAGGTTTTTAGGGAATCCAGTTCCGGGGGCCCCTACCCACTGGGGAGGCGTGGGCTATAGTAAACGAAAATATGGGAATCATGCACACTTCTAGTTTTTTGGACCAAAAAAGCAAAATATGAGGAACGATCATGGCGGGGCGGTGACTATGGTTCCTTAGGTCGTATTTGATGGCCCGGAAAAATTTTAGGCGATCGGGGTCCCGGAGTCCCGGGACCACTTGGAAGGCGTGGGCTATAGCACACGAAAATATGGGAATCAGGCGAAATTCTAATTTTTTGGCCGTAAAAAATGAAATATGAGGAATGGTAATGGTGGGGCGGTAACTATGGTTATTTAGGTCGTATTTCATGGCCCGGAAAATTTTTAGACGTTCGGGGTCCGGGAGCCCACGCACACTTGGAAGGCGTGGGCTATAGCACACGAAAATATGGGAATCGGGCGGAATTCTAGTTTTTTGGCAGTAAAATGCAAAACATGAGGAAAGGTCATGGTGGGGCGGTGACTATGGTTCCTTAGGTCGTATTTTATGGTCCGTAAAAATCTTAGGCAATCGGGGTCCGGGGGTTCCGGGACCACTTGAAGGCGTGGGCTAGCACACGAAAATATGGGAATCGGGCATAATTCTAGTTTTTTGGCCGTAAAATGCAAAACATGAGGAAAGCTCATGGCAGGATCGGTGACTATGGTTCCTTAGGTCGTATTGGATGGCCCGGAAAAATGTTAGGCGTTCGGGGTCCAAGGGTCCCGGGACCACTTGAAAGGCGTGGGCAAACGAAAATATGGTAATCGGACGGAATTATAGTTTTTTGGCCGAAAAATTCAAAAAATGTGGAACGGTCATGGCGGGGAGGTGACTATGGTTCCTTAGGTCTTATTTGATGGCCCAAAAAATTTTTAGGCGATCGGTGTCCGGAGGTCCCCGGGACTACTTGGAAGGTGTGGGCTATATAGCACACGAAAATATGGGAATCGGGCGGAAATCTATTGTTTTGGCCGTAAAATGTAAAAATTGAGGAACGATCATAGTGGGGCGGTGACTATGGTTCCTTAGGTCTTATTTGATGGCCCGAAAAAATTTTAGGTGATCAAAGTCCGGGGGTCCTGGGACCACTTGGAATGCGCGGGCTATAGCATACGAAAATATGGGAATCAAGCGGAATTCTAGTTTTTTGGCCGTAAATCACAAAAAAATGAGGAACGGTCATGGCGGGGCTGTGACTATGGTTTCTTAGGTCGTATTTGATGGTCCAGAAAATTTTAGGCTATCGGTGTCCGGGGTGTCCCACGACCACTTGGAAGGCGTGGGCTATTGCAAACGAAAATATGGGAATCGGGTGGAATTCTAGTTTTTTGGCCGTAAAATGAAAGAATGAGGAATGATCATGACGGGACGGTGACTATGGTTCCTTAGGACGTATTATTGCCCGAAAAATTTTTAGGCGATCCGAGTCCCGGGGGGCCAGCCCACTCGGAAGGCGTGGGCACACACGAAAATATGAGAATCGGGCGGAATTCTTGTTTTTTGGCCACAAAATGTCAAATATGAGGAACGATCAAGGCGGGGCGGTGACTATGGTTCCTTAAGTCTTTTTTTTATGGTACAGACAAATTTTAGGCGATCGGGGTCCGTGGGGCCCGGGACCAGTCGGAATGCGTGGGCAGCACACGAAAATATGGGAATGGGGCGGAATTGTAGTTTTTTGGCCGAAAAATACAAAAAATGAGGAATAATCATAGCGGAGCAGTGACTATTGTTCTTTATGTCGTATTTGATGGCCCTGAAAAATTTTAGGCGATCGGGGACCGGGGGTCCCGGGACCACTTGGAAGGCATGGGCTATAGCACACGAAAATATGGGAATCGGGCGGAATTCTAGTTTTTTTGCCGGGAAATGCAAAAAATGAGGAACGACCATGGCAGTGCGGTGACTATGGTTCCTTAGGTCGTATATGATGGCCCGAAAATTTTTTAGGGTATCGGGGTCCAGGGGTCCTGAGACCACTTGGAAGGCGTGGGCTATAGCACACGAAAATTTGGGAATCGGGCGGAATTCTAGTTTTTTGGCCGTAAAATGCAAAAAATGAGGAACGATCATGGCGGGGAGGTGACTATAGTTCCTTAAGTCTTATTTGATGGCCCGAAAAAATTAAAACGCAAAACAACGTGGAACGGTCATGGTAGGGCGGTATCTATGGTTCTGAAGGTCGTATTTGATGGCCCGAAAAATTTTTAAGCAATCCGCGTCCGGGGATCCTAGCCCACTCGGAATGTGTGGGCTATAGCACACGCAAATATGGGAATCGGACGGAATTCTAGTGTTTTGGCCGTAAAATGCAAAACATGAGGAAAGGTCATGGCGGGGTGGTGACTATGGTTCCTTAGGTCGTATTTAATGGCCCGAAAGGTTTTTAGGGAATCCAGTTCCGGGGGCCCCTACCCACTGGGGAGGCGTGGGCTATAGTAAACGAAAATATGGGAATCATGCACACTTCTAGTTTTTTGGACCAAAAAAGCAAAATATGAGGAACGATCATGGCGGGGCGGTGACTATGGTTCCTTAGGTCGTATTTGATGGCCCGAAAAAATTTTAGACGATCGGGGTCCCGGAGTCCCGGGACCACTTGGAAGGCGTGGGCTATAGCACACGAAAATATGGGAATAATGCGAAATTCTAATTTTTTGGCCGTAAAACACGAAATATGAGGAATGGTAATGGCGGGGCGGTAACTATGGTTCTTTAGGTCGTATTTCATGGCCCGGAAAATTTTTAGACGTTCGGGGTCCGGGGGCCCACGCACACTTGGAAGGCGTGGGCTATAGCACACGAAAATATGGGAATCGGGCAGAATTCTAGTTTTTTGGCCATAAAATGCAAAACATGAGGAAAGGTCATGGCGGTGCGGTGACTATGGTTCCTTAGGTCATATTTTATCGTCCGGAAAAATCTTAGGCGATCGGGGTCCGGGGGTTCCGGGACCAGTTGAAGGCATGGGCTAGCACACGAAAATATGGGAATCGGGCATAATTCTAGTTTTTTGGCCGTAAAATGCAAAACATGAGGAAAGCTCATGGCGGGATCGGTGACTATGGTTCCTTAGGTCGTATTGGATGGCCCGGAAAAATGTTAGGCGTTCGGGGTCCAAGGGTCCCGGGACCACTTGAAAGGCGTGGGCAAACGAAAATATGGTAATCAGACGGAATTATAGTTTTTTGGCCGAAAAATTCAAAAAATGAGGAACGATCATGGCGGGGAGGTGACTATGGTTCCTTAGGTCTTATTTGATGGCCTAGAAAATTTTTAGGCGATCGGTGTCCGGAGGTCCCCGGGACCACTTGGAAGGTGTGGGCTATATAGCACACGAAAATATGGGAATCGAGCGGAAATCTATCGTTTTGGCCATAAAATGTAAAAATTGAGGAACGATCATAGTGGGGCGGTGACTATGTTTCCTTAGGTCTTATTTGATGGCCCGAAAAAATTTTAGGTGATCAAAGTCCGAGGGTCCCGGGACCACTTGGAATGCGCGGGCTATAGCATACGAAAATATGGGAATCAAGCGGAATTCTACTTTTTTGGCCGTAAATCACAAAAAAATGAGGAACGGTCATGGCGGGGCTATGACTATGGTTTCTTAGGTCGTATTTGATGGTCCAGAAAATTTTAGGCTATCGGGGTCCGGGGTGTCCCAAGACCACTTGGAAGGCGTGGGCTATTGCAAACGAAAATATGGGAATCGGGTGGAATTCTAGTTTTTTGGCCGAAAAATACAAAGAATGAGGAACGATCATGACGGGACGGTGACTATGGTTCCTTAGGCGATCCGAGTCCCGGGGGGCCAGCCCACTCGGAAGGCGTGGGCACACACGAAAATATGGGAATCGGGCAGAATTCTAGTTTTTTTGCCACAAAATGCCAAATATGAGGAACGATCAAGGCGGGGCGGTGACTATGGTTCCTTAAGTCTTTTTTTTATGGTACAGAGAAATTTTAGGCGATCGGGGTCCGTGGGGCCCGGGACCAGTCGGAATGCGTGGGCAGCACACGAAAATATGGGAATGTGGCGGAATTCTAGTTTTTTGGCCGAAAAATATAAAATATGAGGAATAATCATGGCGGAGCAGTGACTATTGTTATTTAGGTCATATTTTATGGCCCTGAAAAATTTTAGGCGATCGGGGTCCGGGGGTCCCGGGACCACTTGGAAGGCGTGGGCTATAGCACACGAAAATATGGGAATCAGGCGGAATTCTAGGTTTTTTGCCGGGTAATGCAAAAAATGAGGAACGATCATGGCGGTGCGGTGACTATGGTTCCTTAGGTCGTATATGATGGCCCGAAAATTTTTTAGGGGATCGGGGTCCTGGGACCACTTGGAAGGCGTGGGCTATACCACACGAAAATTTGGGAATCGGGCGGAATTCTAGTTTTTTGGCCGTAAAATGCAAAAAATGAGGAACGATCATGGCGGGGTGGTGACTATGGTTCCTTAAGTCTTATTTGATGGCCCGAAAAAATTAAAACGCAAAACAACGTGGAACGGTCATGGTTGGGCGGTATCTATGGTTCTAAAGGTCGTATTTGATGGCCCGAAAATTTTTAAACAATCCGCGTCCGGGGATCCTGGCCCACTCGGAATGTGTGGGCTATAGCACACGCAAATATGGGAATCGGACGGAATTCTAGTGTTTTGGCCGTAAAATGCAAAACATGAGGAAAGGTCATGGCGGGGTGGTTGCTATGGTTCCTTAGGTCGTATTTAATGGCCCGAAAGGTTTTTACGGAATCCAGTTCCGGGGGCCCCTACCCACTGGGGAGGCGTGGGCTATAGTAAACGAAAATATGGGAATCATGCAAACTTCTAGTTTTTTGGACCAAAAAAGCAAAATATGAGGAACGATCATGGCGGGGCGGTGACTATGGTTCCTTAGGTCGTATTTGATGGCCCGGAAAAATTTTAGGCGATCAGGGTCCCGGAGTCCCGGGACCACTTGGAAGGCGTGGGCTATAGCACACGAAAATATGGGAATCAGGCGAAATTCTAATTTTTTGGCCGTAAAACACGAAATATGAGGAATGGTAATGGCGGGGCGGTAACTATGGTTCTTTAGGTCGTATTTCATGGCCCGGAAAATTTTTAGACGTTCGGGGTCCGGGGGCCCACGCACACTTGGAAGGCGTGGGCTATAGCACACGAAAATATGGGAATCGGGCGGAATTTTAGTTTTTTGGCCGTAAAATGCAAACCATGAGGAAAGGTCATGGCGGGGCGGTGACTATGGTTCCTTATGTCGTATTTTATGGTCCGGAAAAATCTTAGGCGATCGGGGTCCGGGGGTTCCGGGACCACTTGAAGGCGTGGGCTAGCACACGAAAATATGGGAATCGGGCATAATTCTAGTTTTTTGGCCGTAAAATGCAAAACATGAGGAAAGCTCATGGCGGGATCGGTGACTATGGTTCCTTAGGTCGTATTGGATGGCCCGGAAAAATGTTAGGCGTTCGGGGTCCAAGGGTCCCGGGACCACATGAAAGGCGTGGGCAAACGAAAATATGGTAATCGGACGGAATTATAGTTTTTTGGCCGAAAAATTCAAAAAATGAGGAATGATCATGGCGGGGAGGTGACTATGGTTCCTTAGGTCTTATTTGATGGCCCAGAAAATTTTTAGGCGATCGGTGTCCGGAGGTCCCCGGGACCACTTGGAAGGTGTGGGCTATATAGCACACGAAAATATGGGAATCGGGCGGAAATCTATTGTTTTGGCAGTAAAATGTAAAAATTGAGGAACGATCATAGTGGGGCGATGACTATGGTTCCTTAGGTCTTATTTGATGGCCCGAAAAAATTTTAGGTGATCAAAGTCCGGGGGTCCCGGGACCACTTGGAAGGCGTGGGCTATAGCAAACGAAAATATGGGAATCATGCGAAATTCTAATTTTTTGGCCGTAAAACACGAAATATGAGGAATGGTAATGGCGGGGCGGTAACTATGGTTCTTTAGGTCGTATTTCATGGCCCGGAAAATTTTTAGACGTTCGGGGTCCGGGGGCCCACGCACACTTGGAAGGCGTGGGCTATAGCACACGAAAATATGGGAATCGGGCGGAATTTTAGTTTTTTGGCCGTAAAATGCAAACCATGAGGAAAGGTCATGGCGGGGCGGTGACTATGGTTCCTTATGTCGTATTTTATCGTACGGAAAAATCTTAGGCGATCGGGGTCCGGGGGTTCCGGGACCACTTGAAGGCGTGGGCTAGCACACGAAAATATGGGAATCGGGCATAATTCTAGTTTTTTAGCCGTAAAATGCCAAACATAAGGAAAGCTCATGGCGGGATCGGTGACTATGGTTCCTTAGGTCGTATTGGATGGCCCGGAAAAATGTTAGGCGTTCGGGGTCCAAGGGTCCCGGGACCACTTGAAAGGCGTGGGCAAACGAAAATATGGTAATCGGACGGAATTATAGTTTTTTGGCCGAAAAATTCCAAAAATGAGGAACGATCATGGCAGGGAGGTGACTATGGTTCCTTAGGTCTTATTTGATGGCCCAGAAAATTTTTAGGCGATCGGTGTCCGGAGGTCCCCGGGACCACTTGGAAGGTGTGGGCTATATAGCACACGAAAATATGGGAATCGGGCGGAAATCTATTGTTTTGGCCGTAAAATGTAAAAATTGAGGAACGATCATAGTGGGGCGGTGACTATGGTTCCTTAGGTCTTATTTGATGGCCCGAAAAAATTTTAGGTGATCAAAGTCCGGGGGTCCCGGGACCACTTGGAATGCGCGGGCTATAGCATACGAAAATATGGGAATCAAGCGGAATTCTACTTTTTTGGCCGTAAATCACAAAAAATGAGGAACGGTCATGGCGGGGCTATGACTATGGTTTCTTAGGTCGTATTTGATGGTCCAGAAAATTTTAGGCTATCGGGGTCCGGGGTGTCCCAAGACCACTTGGAAGGCGTGGGCTATCACAAACGAAAATATGGGAATCGGGTGGAATTCTAGTTTTTTGGCCGTAAAATACAAAGAATGAGGAACGATCATGACGGGACGGTGACTATGGTTCCTTAGGACGTATTATTGCCCGAAAAACTTTTAGGCGATCCGAGTCCGGGGGGCCGGCCCACTCGGAAGGCGTGGGCACACACGAAAATATGGGAATCGGGCAGAATTCTAGTTTTTTTGCCACAAAATGCCAAATATGAAGAACGATCAAGGCGGGGCGGTGACTATGGTTCCTTAAGTCTTTTTTTATGGTACAGACAAATTTTAGGCGATCGGGGTCCGTGGGGCCCGGGACCAGTCGGAATGCGTGGGCAGCACACGAAAATATGGGAATGTGGCGGAATTCTAGTTTTTTGGCCGAAAAATATAAAAAATGTGGAATAATCATGGCGGAGCAGTGACTATTGTTATTTAGGTCATATTTTATGGCCCTGAAAAATTTTAGGCGATCGGGATCCGGGGGTCCCGGGACCACTTGGAAGGCGTGGGCTATAGCACACGAAAATATGGGAATCGGGCGGAATTCTAGTTTTTTTGCCGGGAAATGCAAAAAATGAGGAACGATCATGGCGGTGCGGTGACTATGGTTCCTTAGGTCGTATATGATGGCCCGAAAATTTTTTAGGGGATCGGGGTCCAGGGGTCCTGGGACCACTTGGAAAGCGTGGGCTATAGCACACGAAAATTTGGGAATCGGGCGGAATTCTAGTTTTTTGGCCGTAAAATGCAAAAAATGAGGAACGATCATGGCGGGGTGGTGACTATGGTTCCTTAGGTCGTATATGATGGCCCGAAAATTTTTTAGGGGATCGGGGTCCAGGGGTCCTGGGACCACTTGGAAGGCGTGGGCTATAGCACACGAAAATTTGGGAATCGGGCGGAATTCTAGTTTTTTGGCCGTAAATTGCAAAAAATGAGGAACGATCATGGCGGGGTGGTGACTATGGTTCCTTAAGTCTTATTTGATGGCACGAAAAAATTAAAACGTAAAACAACGTGGAACGGTCATGGTAGGGCGGTATCTATGGTTCTGAAGGTCGTATTTGATGGCCCGAAAATTTTTTAAGCAATCCGCGTCCGGGGATCCTGGCCCACTCGGAATGTGTGGGCTATAGCACACGCAAATATGGGAATCGGACGGAATTCTAGTGTTTTGGCCGTAAAATGCATAACATGAGAAAAGGTCATGGCGGGGTGGTTGCTATGGTTCCTTAGGTCGTATTTAATGGCCCGAAAGGTTTTTAGGGAATCCAGTTCCGGGGGCCCCTACCCACTGGGGAGGCGTGGGCTATAGTAAACGAAAATATGGGAATCATGCAAACTTCTAGTTTTTTGGACCAAAAAAGCAAAATATGAGGAACGATCATGGCGGGGCGGTGACTATGGTTCCTTAGGTCGTATTTGATGGCCCGGAAAAATTTTAGGCGATCAGGGTCCCGGAGTCCCGGGACCACTTGGAAGGCGTGGGCTATAGCACACGAAAATATGGGAATCAGGCGAAATTCTAATTTTTTGGCCGTAAAACACGAAATATGAGGAACGATCATGGCGGGGCGGTGACTATGGTTCCTTAGGTCGTATTTGATAGCCCGGAAAAATTTTAGGCGATCAGGGTCCCGGAGTCCCGGGACCACTTGGAAGCACACGAAAATATGGGAATCAGGCGAAATTCTAATTTTTTGGCCGTAAAACACGAAATATGAGGAATGGTAATGGCGGGGCGGTAACTATGGTTCTTTAGGTCGTATTTCATGGCCCGGAAAATTTTTAGACGTTCGGGGTCCGGGGGCCCACGCGCACTTGGAAGGCGTGGGCTATAGCACACGAAAATATGGGAATCGGGCGGAATTTTAGTTTTTTGGCCGTAAAATGCAAACCATGAGGAAAGGTCATGGCGGGGCGGTGACTATGGTTCCTTATGTCGTATTTTATGGTCCGGAAAAATCTTAGGCGATCGGGGTCCGGGGGTTCCGGGACCACTTGAAGGCGTGGGCTAGCACACGAAAATATGTGAATCGGGCATAATTCTAGTTTTTTGGCCGTAAAATGCAAAACATGAGGAAAGCTCATGGCGGGATCGGTGACTATGGTTCCTTAGGTCGTATTGGATGGCCCGGAAAAATGTTAGGCGTTCGGGGTCCAAGGGTCCCGGGACCACATGAAAGGCGTGGGCAAACGAAAATATGGTAATCGGACGGAATTATAGTTTTTTGGCCGAAAAATTCAAAAAATGAGGAACGATCATGGCGGGGAGGTGACTATGGTTCCTTAGGTCTTATTTGATGGCCCAGAAAATTTTTAGGCGATCGGTGTCCGGAGGTCCCCGGGACCACTTGGAAGGTGTGGGCTATATAGCACACGAAAATATGGGAATCGGGCGAAAATCTATTGTTTTGGCCGTAAAATGTAAAAATTGAGGAACGATCATAGTGGGGCGATGACTATGGTTCCTTAGGTCTTATTTGATGGCCCGAAAAAATTTTATGTGATCAAAGTCCGGGAGTCCCGGGACCACTTGGAATGCGCGGGCTATAGCATACAAAAATATGGGAATCAAGCGGAATTCTAGTGTTTTGGCCGTAAATCACAAAAAAATGACGAACGGTCATGGCGGGGCTGTGACTATGGTTTCTTAGGTCGTATTTGATGGTCCAGAAAATTTTAGGCTATCGGGGTCCGGGGTGTCCCAGGACCACTTGGAAGGCGTGGGCTATTGCAAATGAAAATATGGGAATCGGGTGGAATTCTAGTTTTTTGGCCGTAAAATGCAAAGAATGAGGAACGATCATGACGGGACGGTGACTATGGTTCCTTAGGACGTATTATTGCCCGAAAACATTTTAGGCGATCTGAGTCCGGGGGGGCGGCCCACTCGGAAGGCGTGGGCACACACGAAAATATGGGAATCGGGCGGAATTCTAGTTTTTTGGCCACAAAATGCCAAATATGAGGAACGATCAAGGCGGGGCGGTGACTATGGTTCCTTAAGTCTTTTTTTTATGGTACAGACAAATTTTAGGCGATCGGGGTCCGTGGGGCCCGGGACCAGTCGGAATGCGTGGGCAGCACACGAAAATATGGGAATGGGGCGGAATTCTAGTGTTTTGGCCGAAAAATACAAAAAATGAGGAATAATCATGGCGGAGCAGTGACTATTGTTCTTTAGGTCGTATTTTATGGCCCTGAAAATTTTTAGGCGATCGGGGTCCGGGGGTCCCGGGACCACTTGGAAGGCATGGGCTAGCACACGAAAATATGGGAATCGGGCATAATTCTAGTTTTTTGGCCGTAAAATGCAAAACATGAGGAAATCTCATGGCGGGGTCGGTGACTATGGTTCCTTAGGTCGTATTGGATGGCCCAGAAAAATGTTAGGCGTTCGGGGTCCGAGGGTCCCGGGACCACTTGAAAGGCGTGGGCAAACGAAAATATGGGAATCAGACGGAATTATAGTTCTTTGGCCGAAAAATTCAAAAATGAGGAACGATCATGGCGGGGAGGTGACTATGGTTCCTTAGGTCTTATTTGATGGCCCAGAAAATTTTTAGGCGATCGGTGTCCGGAGGTCCCCGGGACCACTTGGAAGGTGTGGGCTATATAGCACACGAAAATTTGGGAATCGGGCGGAAATCTATTATTTTGGCCGTAAAATGTAAAAATTGAGGAACGATCATAGTGGGGCGGTGACTATGGTTCCTTATGTCTTATTTGATGGCCCGAAAAGTTTTTAGGTGATCGGAGTCCGGGGGTCCCGGGACCACTTGGAATGCGCGGGCTATAGCACACGAAAATATGGGAATCAAGCGGAATTCTAGTTTTTTGTCCCTAAAAAACAAAAAAATGAGGAACGGTCATGGCGGGGCTGTGACTATGGTTTCGTAGGTCGTATTTGATGGCCCAAAAAATTTTAGGCTATCGGGGTCCGGGGTGTTCCAGGACCACTTGGAAGGCGTGGGCTATTGCAAACGAAAATATGGGAATCGGGTGGAATTCTAGTTTTCTGGCCGTAAAATGCAAAGAATGAGGAACGATCATGACGGGACGGTGACTATGGTTCCTTAGGACGTATTTGATTGCCCGAAAAAATTTTAGGCGATCCGAGTCCGGGGGGGTCGGCCCACTCGGAAGGCGTAGGCACACACGAAAATATGGGAATCGGGCGGAGTTCTAGTTTTTTGGCCACAAATGCAAAAAATGAGGAACGATCATGGCGGGGTGGAGACTATGGTTCCTTAAGTCTTATTTGATGGCCCGAAAAAATTAAAAGGCAAAACAACGTGGAACGGTCATGGTAGGGCGGTATCTATGGTTCTCAAGGTCGTATTTGATGGCCCGAAAATTTTTTAAGCAATCTGCGTCCGGGGATCCTGCCCCACTCGGAATATGTGGGCTATAGCACACGCAAATATGGGAATCGGACGGAATTCTAGTGTTTTGGCCGTAAAATGTAAAAATTGAGGAACGATCATAGTGGGGCGATGACTATGGTTCCTTAGGTCTTATTTGATGGCCCGAAAAAATTTTATGTGATCAAAGTCCGGGGGTCCCGGGACCACTTGGAATGCGCGGGCTATAGCATACAAAAATATGGGAATCAAGCGGAATTCTAGTTTTTTGGCCGTAAATCACAAAAAAATGAGGAACGGTCATGGCGGGGCTGTGACTATGGTTTCTTAGGTCGTATTTGATGGTCCAAAAAATTTTAGGCTATCGGGGTCCGGGGTGTCCCAGGACCACTTGGAAGGCGTGGGCTATTGCAAACGAAAATATGGGAATCGAGTGGAATTCTAGTTTTTTGGCCGTAAAATGCAAATAATGAGGAACGATCATGACGGGACGGTGACTATGGTTCCTTAGGACGTATTATTGCCCGAAAACATTTTAGGCGATCCGAGTCCGGGGGGGCCGACCCACTCGGAAGGCGTGGGCACACACGAAAATATGGGAATCGGGCGGAATTCTAGTTTTTTGGCCACAAAATGCCAAATATGAGGAACGATCAAGGCGGGGCGGTGACTATGGTTCCTTAAGTCTTTTTTTATGGTACAGACAAATTTTAGGCGATCGGGGTCCGTGGGGCCCGGGACCAGTCGGAATGCGTGGGCAGCACACGAAAATATGGGAATAGGGCGGAATTCTAGTGTTTTGGCCGAAAAATACAAAAAATGAGGAATAATCATGGCGGAGCAGTGACTATTGTTCTTTAGGTCGTATTTTATGGCCCTGAAAATTTTTAGGCGATCGGGGTCCGGGGGTCCCGGGACCACTTGGAAGGCATGGGCTAGCACATGAAAATATGGGAATCGGGCATAATTCTAGTTTTTTGGCCGTAAAATGCAAAACATGAGGAAATCTCATGGCGGGGTCGGTGACTATGGTTCCTTAGGTCGTATTGGATGGCCCAGAAAAATGTTAGGCATTCGGGGTCCGAGGGTCCCGGGACCACTTGAAAGGCGTGGGCAAACGAAAATATGGGAATCAGACGGAATTATAGTTCTTTGGCCGAAAAATTCAAAAATGAGGAACGATCATGGCGGGGAGGTGACTATGGTTCCTTAGGTCTTATTTGATGGCCCAGAAAATTTTTAGGCGATCGGTGTCCGGAGGTCCCCGGGACCACTTGGAAGGTGTGGGCTATATAGCACACGAAAATATGGGAATCGGGCGGAAATCTATTATTTTGGCCGTAAAATATAAAAATTGAGGAACGATCATAGTGGGGCGGTGACTATGGTTCCTTATGTCTTATTTGATGGCCCGAAAATTTTATAGGTGATCGGAGTCCGGGGGTCCCGGGACCACTTGGAATGCGCGGGCTATAGCACACGAAAATATGGGAATCAAGCGGAATTCTAGTTTTTTGTCCCTAAAAAACAAAAAAATGAGGAACGGTCATGGCGGGGCTGTGACTATGGTTTCGTAGGTCGTATTTGATGGCCCAAAAAATTTTAGGCTATCGGGGTCCGG
This sequence comes from Nicotiana tomentosiformis, assembly GCF_000390325.3. Taxonomy (NCBI): domain Eukaryota; kingdom Viridiplantae; phylum Streptophyta; class Magnoliopsida; order Solanales; family Solanaceae; genus Nicotiana; species Nicotiana tomentosiformis. The sequence continues at coordinate 1,081,664 of NW_027174566.1, forward strand.
GGTGTTCCAGGACCACTTGGAAGGCGTGGGCTATTGCAAACGAAAATATGGGAATCGGGTGGAATTCTAGTTTTCTGGCCGTAAAATGCAAAGAATGAGGAACGATCATGACGGGACGGTGACTATGGTTCCTTAGGACGTATTTGATTGCCCGAAAAAATTTTAGGCGATCCGAGTCCGGGGGGGTCGGCCCACTCGGAAGGCGTGGGCACACACGAAAATATGGGAATCGGGCGGAGTTCTAGTTTTTTGGCCACAAATGCAAAAAATGAGGAACGATCATGGCGGGGTGGAGACTATGGTTCCTTAAGTCTTATTTGATGGCCCGAAAAAATTAAAAGGCAAAACAACGTGGAACGGTCATGGTAGGGCGGTATCTATGGTTCTCAAGGTCGTATTTGATGGCCCGAAAATTTTTTAAGCAATCTGCGTCCGGGGATCCTGCCCCACTCGGAATATGTGGGCTATAGCACACGCAAATATGGGAATCGGACGGAATTCTAGTGTTTTGGCCGTAAAATGCAAAACATGAGGAAAGGTCATGGCGGGGTTGTGACTATGGTTCCTTAAGTCTTACTTAATGGCCCGAAATATTTTTAGGGAATCCAGTTCCGGGGGCCCCTACCCACTGGGGAGGCGTGGGCTATAGTAAACGAAAATATGGGAATCATGCAAACTACTAGTTTTTTGGCCCAAAAAAGCAAAATATGAGGAACGATCATGGCGGGGCGGTGACAATGCTTCCTTAGGTCGTATTTGATGGCCCGGAAAAATTTTAGGCGATCGGGGTCCCGGAGTCCCCGGACCACTTGGAAGGCGTGGGCTATAGCACACGAAAATATGGGATTCAGGCGAAATTCTAATTTTTTGGCCGTAAAACGCAAAATATGAGGAATGGTAATGGCAGGGCGGTAAAAATGGTTCTTTAGGTCGTATTTCATGGCCCGGAAAAGTTTTAGACGTTCGGGGTTCGGGGGCCCGCGCACACTTGGAAGGCGTGGGCTATATAGCACACGAAAATATGGGAATCGGGCGGAATTCTAGTTTTTTGGCCGTAAAATGCAAAACATGAGGAAAGGTCATGGTGGGGCGGTGACTATGGTTCCTTAGGTCGTATTTTATGGTCCGGAAAAATCTTAGGCGATCGGGGTCCGGGGGTTCCGGGACCACTTGAAGGCGTGGGCTAGCACACGAAAATATGGGAATCGGGCATAATTCTAGTTTTTTGGCCGTAAAATGCAAAACATAAGGAAAGCTCATGGCGGGGTTGGTGACTATGGTTCCTTAGGTCGTATTGGATGGCACGGAAAAATGTTAGGCGTTCGGGGTCCGAGGGTCCCGGGACCACTTGAAAGGCGTGGGCAAACGAAAATATGGGAATCGGACGGAATTATAGTTTTTTGGCCGAAAAATTCAAAAAATGAGGAATGATCATGGCGGGGAGGTGACTATGGTTCCTTAGGTCTTATTTGATGGCCCAGAAAATTTTTAGGCGATCGGTGTCCGGAGTTCCCGGGACCACTTGGAAGGTGTGGGCAATATAGCACACGAAAATATGGGAATCGGGCGAAAATCTATTGTTTTGGCCGTAAAATGTAAAAATTGAGGAACGATCATAGTGGGGCGGTGACTATGGTTCCTTAGGTCTTATTTGATGGCCCGAAAAATTTTTACGTGATCGGAGTCTGGGGGTTCCGGGACCACTTGGAATGCGCGGGCTATAGCACACGAAAATATGGGAATCAAGCGGAATTCTAGTTTTTTGGCCGTAAATCACAAAAAAAATGAGGAACAGTCATGGCGGGGCTGTGACTATGGTTTCTTAGGTCGTATTTGATTGCCCAGAAAATTTTAGGCTACCGGGGTCCGAGGTGTCCTAGGAGCACTTGGAAGGCGTGGGCTATTACAAACGAAAATATGGGAATCGGGTGGAATTCTAGTGTTTTGGCCGTAAAATGCAAAGAATGAGAAACGATCATGAGGGGACGGTGACTATGGTTCCTTAGGACGTATTTGATTGCCCGAAAATATTTTAGGCGATCCGAGTCCGGGGGGCCGGCCCACTCGGAAGGCGTGGGCACACACGAAAATATGGGAATCGGACGGTGACTATGGTTCCTTAAGTCTTTTTTTATGGTACGGAAAAATTTTAGGCGATCGGGGTCCGTGGGGCCCGGGACCAGTCGGAATGCGTGAGCTATAGCACACGAAAATATGGGAATGGGGCGGAAATCTAGTTTTTTGGCCGAAAAATACAAAAAATGAGGAATAATCATGGCGGCGCAGTGACTATTGTTCTTTAGATCGTATTTTATGGCCCTAAAAAAATTTAGGAGATCGGGGTCCGGGGATCCCGGGACCACTTGGAAGGCGTGGGCTATAGCACACGAAAATATGGAAATCGGGCGGATTCTAGTTTTTTTGTCGGGAAATGCAAAAAATGAGGAACGATCATGGCGGTGCGGTGACTATGGTTCCTTAGGTCGTATATGATGGCCCGAAAAAATTTTAGGTTATCGGGGTCCAAGGGTCCTGGGACCACTTGGAAGGCGTGGGCTATAGCACACGAAAATTTGGGAATCGGGCAGAATTCTAGTTTTTTGGCCGTAAAATGCAAAAAATGAGGAACGATCATGGCGGGGTGGTGACTATGGTTCCTTAAGTCTTATTTGATGGTCCGAAAAAATTAAAACGCAAAACAACGTGGAATGGTCATGGTAGGGCGGTATCTATGGTTCTCAAGGTCGTATTTGATGGCCCGAAATTTTTTTAAGCAATCCGCGTCCGGGGATCCTGGCCCACTTGGAATGTGTGGGCTATAGCACACGCAAATATGAGAATCGGATGGAATTCTAGTGTTTTGGCCGTAAAATGCAAAACATGAGGAAAGGTCATGGCGGGGTGGTGACTATGGTTCCTTAGGTCGTAATTAATGGCCCGAAATATTTTTAGGGAATCTAGTTCCGGGGGCCCCTACCCACTGGGGAGGCTTGGGCTATAGTAAACGAAAATATGGGAATCATGCAAACTTCTAGTTTTTTGGCCCAAAAAAGCAAAATATGAGGAACGATCATGGCAGGGAGGTGACTATGGTTCCTTAGGTCGTATTTGATGGCCCGGAAAAATATTAGGCGATCGGGGTCCCGGAGTCCCGGGACCACTTGGAAGGCGTGGGCTATAGCACACGAAAATATGGGAATCAGGCGAAATTCTAATTTTTTGGCCGTAAAACGCAAAATATGAGGAATGGTAATGGCGGGGCGGTAACTATGGTTCTTTAGGTCGTATTTCATGGCCCGGAAAATTTTTAGACGTTCGGGGTCCGGGGGCCCTTGCACACTTGGAAGGCGTGGGCTATAGCACACAAAAATATGGGAATCGGGCGGAATTCTAGTTTTTTGGCCGTAAAATGCAAAACATGAGGAAAGGTCATGGCGGGGCGGTGACTATGGTTCCTTAGGTCGTATTTTATGGTCCAGAAAAATCTTAGGCGATCGGGGTCCGGGGGTTCCGGGACCACTTGAAGGCGTGGGCTAGCACACGAAAATATGGGAATCGGGCATAATTCTAGTTTTTTGGCCGTAAAATGCAAAACATGAGGAAAGCTCATGGCGGGGTCGGTGACTATGGTTCCTTAAGTCGTATTGGATGGCCCAGAAAAATGTTAGGCGTTCGGGGTCCGAGGGTACCGGGACCACTTGAAAGGCGTGGGCAAACGAAAATATGGGAATCAGACGGAATTATAGTTTTTTGCCGAAAAATTCAAAAAATGAGGAACGATCATGGCGGGGAGGTGACTATGGTTCCTTAGGTCTTATTTGATGGCCCAGAAATTTTTTAGGCGATCGGTGTCCGGAGATCTCGGGACCACTTGGAAGGTGTGGGCTATATAGCACACGAAAATATGGGAATCGGGCGGATATCTATTGTTTTGGCCGTAAAATATAAAAATTGAGGAACGATCATAGTAGGGCGGTGACTATGGTTCCTTAGGTCTTATTTGATGGCCCGAAAAATTTTTAGGTGATCGGAGTCCGGGGGTCCCGGGACCACTTGTAATGCGTGGGCTATAGCACACGAAAATATGGGAATCAAGCGGAATTCTAGTTTTTTGGCCGTAAATCACAAAAAAATGAGGAACGGTCATGGCGGGACTGTGACTATGGTTTCTTAGGTCGTATTTGATGGCCCAGAAAATTTTAGGCTATTGGGGTCCGGGGTATCCCAGGACCACTTGGAAGGCGTGGGCTATTGCAAACGAAAATATGGGAATCGGGTGGAATTCTAGTTTTTTGGCCGTAAAATGCAAAGAATGAGAAACGATCATGACGGGACGGTGACTATGGTTCCTTAAGACGTATTTGATTGCCCGAAAAAATTTTAGGCATTCCGAGTCCGGGGGGCCCGACCCACTCGGAAGGCGTGGGCACACACGAAAATATGGGAATCGGGCGGATATCTATTGTTTTGGCCGTAAAATATAAAAATTGAGGAACGATCATAGTAGGGCGGTAACTATGGTTCCTTAGGTCTTATTTGATGGCCCGAAAAATTTTTAGGTGATCGGAGTCCGGGGGTCCCGGGACCACTTGTAATGCGTGGGCTATAGCACACGAAAATATGGGAATCAAGCGGAATTCTAGTTTTTTGGCCGTAAATCACAAAAAAATGAGGAACGGTCATGGCGGGACTGTGACTATGGTTTCTTAGGTCGTATTTGATGGCCCAGAAAATTTTAGGCTATTGGGGTCCGGGGTATCCCAGGACCACTTGGAAGGCGTGGGCTATTGCAAACGAAAATATGGGAATCGGGTGGAATTCTAGTTTTTTGGCCGTAAAATGAAAAGAATGAGGAACAATCATGACGGGACGGTGACTATGGTTCCTTAGGACGTATTTGATTGCCCGAAAAAATTTTAGGCGTTCCGAGTCCGGGGGCCCGACCCACCTGGAAGGCGTGGGCACACACGAAAATATGGGAATCGGGCGGAATTCTAGTTTTTTGGCCAAAAAATGCCTAATATGAGGAACAATCAAGGAGGGGCGGTGACTATGGTTCCTTAAGTCTTTTTTATGGTACGGAAAAATTTTAGGCGATCGGGGTCCGTGGGGCCCGGGACCAGTCGGAATGCGTGGGCTATAGCACACGAAAATATGGGAATGGGGCGGAATTCTAGTTTTTTGGCCGAAAAATACAAAAAATGAGGAATAATCATGGCGGAGCAGTGACTATTGTTCTTTAGGTCGTCTTTTATGGCCCTGAAAAATTTTAGGCGATCGGGGTCCGGGGGTCCCGGGACCACTTGGAAGGCGTGGGCTATAGCACACGAAAATATGGGAATCGGGCGGAATTCTAGTATTTTTGCCGGGAAATGCAAAAAATGAGGAACGATCATGGCGGTGCGGTGACTGTGGTTCCTTAGGTCGTATATGATGGCCCGAAAAACATTTAGGGGATCGGGTTCCAGGGGTCCTGGGACCACTTGGAAAGCGTGGGCTATAGCACACGAAAATTTGAGAATCGGGCGGAATTCTAGTTTTTTGGCCGTAAAATGCAAAAAATGAGGAACGATCATGGCGGGATGGTGACTATGGTTCCTTAAGTCTTATTTGATGGCCCGAAAAAATTAAAACGCTAAACAACGTGGAACAGTCATTGTAGGGCGGTATCTATGGTTCTCAAGGTCGTATTTGATGGCCCGAAAATTTTTTAAGCAATCCGCGTCCGGGGATCCTGGCCCACTCGGAATGTGTGGGCTATAGCACACACAAATATGGGAATCGGACGGAATTCTAGTGTTTTGGCCGTAAAATGCAAAACATGAGGAAAGGTCATGGCGGGGTGGTGACTATGGTTCCTTAGGTCGTATTTAATGGCCCGAAATTTTTTTAGGGAATCCAGTTCCGGGGGCCCCTACCCACTGAGGAGGCGTGGGCTATAGTAAACGAAAATATGGGAATCATGCAAACTTCTAGTTTTTTGGCCCAAAAAAGCAAAATATGAGGAACGATCATAGCGGGGCGGTGACTATGGTTCCTTAGGTCGCATTTGATGGCCCGGAAAAATTTTAGGCGATCGGGGTCCCGGAGTCCCGGGACCACTTGGAAGGCGTGTGCTATAGCACACGAAAATAAGGGAATCAGGCGAAATTCTAATTTTTTGGCCGTAAAATGCAAAATATGAGGAATGGTAATGGCGGGGCGGTAACTATGGTTCTTTAGGTCGTATTTCATGGCCCGGAAAATTTTTAGACGTTTGGGGTCCGGGGGCCCACGCACACTTGGAAGGCATTGGCTATAGCACACGAAAATATGGGAATCGGGCGGAATTCTAGTTTTTTGGCCATAAAATGCAAAACCTGAGGAAAGGTCATGGCGGGGCGGTGACTATGGTTCCCTAGGTCGTATTTTATGGTCCGGAAAAATCTTAGGCGATCGGGGTCCGGGGGTTCCGGGACCACTTGAAGGCGTGGGCTAGCACACGAAAATATGGGAATCGGGCATAATTCTAGATTTTTGGCCGTAAAATGCAAAACATGAGGAAAGCTCATGGCGGGGTCGGTGACTATGGTTCCTTAGGTCGTATTGGATGGCCCGGAAAAATGTTAGGCGTTAGGGGTCTGAGGGTCCCGGGACCACTTGAAAGGCGTGGGCAAACGAAAATATGAGAATTGGACGGAATTATAGTTTTTTGACGAAAAATTCAAAAAATGAGGAACGATCATGGCGGGGAGGTGACTATGGTTCCTTAGGTCTTATTTGATGGCCCAGAAATTTTTTAGGCGATCGGTGTCCGGAGATCCCGGGACCACTTGGAAGGTGTGGGCTATATAGCACACGAAAATATGGGAATCGGGCGGAAATCTATTGTTTTGGCCGTAAAATATAAAAATTGAGGAACGATCATAGTAGGGCGGTGACTATGGTTCCTTAGGTCTTATTTGATGGCCCGAAAATTTTTTAGGTGATCGGAGTCCAGGGGTCCCGGGACCACTTGTAATGCGCGGGCTATAGCACACGAAAATATGGGAATCAAGCGGAATTCTACTTTTATGGTCGTAAATCACAAAAAAATGAGGAACGGTCATGGCGGGGCTGTGACTATGGTTTCTTAGGTCGTATTTGATGGCCCAGAAAATTTTAGGCTATCGGGGTCCGGGGTGTCCCAGGACCACTTGGAAGGCGTGGGCTATTGCAAACGAAAATATGGGAATCGGGTGGAATTCTAGTTTTTTGGCCGTAAAATGCAAAGAATGAGGAACGATCATGACGGAACGGTGACTATGGTTCCTTAGGACGTATTTGACTGCCCGAAAAAATTTTAGGCATTCCGAGTCCGGGGGCCCGGCCCACTCGGAAGGCGTGGGCACACACGAAAATATGGGAATTGGGCGGAATTCTAGTTTTTTGGCCAAAAAATGCCTAATATGAGGAATGATCAAGGAGGGGCAGTGACAATGGTTCCTCGAGTCTTTTTTTATAGTACGGAAAAATTTTAGGCGATCGGGGTCCGTGGGGCCCGGGACCAGTCGGAATGCGTGGGCTATAGCACACGAAAATATGGGATTGGGGCGGAATTCTAGTTTTTTGGCCGAAAAATACAAAAAATGAGGAATAATCATGGCGGAGCAGTGACTATTGTTCTTTAGGTCGTATTTTATGGCGCTGAAAAATTTTAGGCGATCGGGGTCCGGGGGTCCCGGGACCACTTGGATGGCGTGGGCTATAGCACACGAAAATTTGGGAATCGGGCGGAATTCTAGTTTTTTAGCCGTAAAATGCAAAAAATGAGGAACGAACATGGCGGGATGCTGACTATGGTTCCTTAAGTCTTATTTGATGGCCCGTAAAAATTAAAACGCAAAACAACGTGGAACAGTCATTAGAGGGCGGTATCTATGGTTCTCAAGGTCGTATTTGATGGCCCGACAATTTTTTAAGCAATCCGCGTCCGGGGATCCTGGCCCACTCGGAATGTGTGGGCTATAGCACACACAAATATGGGAATCGTACGGAATTCTAGTGTTTTGGCCGTAAAATGCAAAACATGAGGAAAGGTCATGGCGGGGTGGTGACTATGGTTCCTTAGGTCATATTTAATGGACCGAAAGTTTTTTAGGGAATCCAGTTCCGGGGGCCCCTACCCACTGGGGAGGCTTGGGCTATAGTAAACGAAAATATGGGAATCATGCAAACTTCTAGTGTTTTGGCCCAAAAAAGCAAAATATGAGGAACGATCATGGCGGGGCGGTGACTATGGTTCCTTAGGTCGGATTTGATGGCCCGGAAAAATTTTAGGCGATCGGGGTCCCGGAGTCCCGGGACCACTTGGAAGGCGTGGGCTATAGCACACGAAAATATGGGAATCAGGCGAAATTCTAATTTTTTGGCCGTAAAACGCAAAATATGAGGAATGGTAATGGCGGGGCGGTAACTATGGTTCGTTAGGTCGTATTTCATGGCCCAAAAAATTTTTAGACGTTCGGGGTCCGGGGCCCACGCACACTTGGAAGGCGTATAGCACACAAAAATATGGGAATCGGGCGGAATTCTAGTTTTTTGGCCGTAAAATGCAAAACATGAGGAAAGGTCATGGCGGGGCGGTGACTATGGTTCCTTAGGTCGTATTTTATGGTCCGGAAAAATCTTAGGTGATCGGGGTCCGGGGGTTCCGTGACCACTTGAAGGTGTGGGCTATATAGCACACGAAAATATGAGAATCACGCGGAAATCTATTGTTTTGGCCGTAAAATGTAAAAAATGAGGAATGATCATGGCGGGATGGTGACTATGGTTCCTTAAGTCTTATTTGATGGCCCGAAAAAATTAAAACGCAAAACAACGTTGAACGATCATGGTAGGGCGGTATCTATGGTTCTCAAGGTCGTATTTGATGTCCCGAAATTTTTTTAAGCAATCCGCGTCCGGGGATCCTGGCCCACTCGGAATGTGTGGGCTATAGCACACGCGAATATGGGAATCGGACGGAATTCTAGTGTTTTGGCCGTAAAATGCAAAACATGAGGAAAGGTCATGGCGGGGTGGTGACTATGGTTCCTTAGGTCGTATTTAATGGCCCGAAAGTTTTTTAGGGAATCCAGTTCCGGGGGCCCTTACCCACTGGGGAGGCGTGGGAGTAAACAAAAATATGGGAATCATGCAAACTACTAGTTTTTTGGCCCAAAAAATCAAAATATGGGGAACGATCATGGCGGGGCGGTGACTATGGTTCCTTAGGTCGTATTTGATGGACCGAAAAAATTTTAGGCGATCGGGGTCCCGGAGTCCCGGGACCACTTGGAAGGCGTGGGCTATAGCACACGAAAATATGGGAATCAGGCGAAATTCTAATTTTTTGGCCGTAAAACGCAAAATATGAGGAATGGTAATGGCGGGGCGGTAACTATGGTTCGTTAGGTCGTATTTCATTGCCCGGAAAATTTTTAGACGTTCGGGGTCCGGGGGCCCACGCACACTTGGAAGGCGTATAGCACACAAAAATATGGGAATCGGGCGGAATTCTAGTTTTTTGGCCGTAAAATGCAAAACATGAGGAAAGGTCATGGCGGGGCGGTGACTATGGTTCCTTAGGTCATATTTTATGGTCCGGAAAAATCTTAGGCGATCGGGGTCCGAGGGGTTCCGGGACCACTTGAAGGCGTGGGCTAGCACACGAAAATATGGGAATCGGGCATAATTCTAGTTTTTTGGCCGTAAAATGCAAAACATGAGGAAAGCTCATGGCGGGGTCGGTGACTATGGTTCCTTAGGTCGTATTGGATGGCCCGGAAAAATGTTAGGCGTTCTGGGTCCGAGGGTCCCGGGACCACTTGAAAGGCGTGGGCAAACGAAAATATGGGAATCGGACGGAATTATAGTTTTTTGGCCGAAAAATTCAAAAAATGAGGAACGATCATGGCAGGGAGGTGACTATGGTGCCTTAGGTCTTATTTGATGGCCCAGAAAATTTTTAGGCGATCGGTGTCCGGAGGTCCCGGGACCACTTGGAAGGTATGGGCTATATAGCACACGAAAATATGGGAATCACGCGGAAATCAATTGTTTTGGCCGTAAAATGTAAAAAATGAGGAACGATCATGGTGGGATGGTGACTATGGTTCCTTAAGTCTTATTTGATGGCCCGAAAAAATTAAAACGCAAAACAACGTGGAACGGTCATGGTAGGGCGGTATCTATGGTTCTCAAGGTCGTATTTGATGGCCCGAAAGTTTTTTAAGCAATCCGCGTCCGGGGATCCTGGCCCACTCGTAATGTGTGGGCTATAGCACACACAAATATGGGAATCAGACGGAATTCTAGTGTTTTGGCCGTAAAATGCAAAACATGAGGAAAGGTCATGGCGGGGTGGTGACTATGGTTCCTTAGGTCGTATTTAATGGCCCGAAAGTTTTTTAGGGAATCCAGTTCCGGGGGCCCCTACCCACTCGGGAGGCGTGGGCTATAGTAAACGAAAATATGGGAATCATGCAAACTTCTAGTTTTTTGGCCCAAAAAAGCAAAATATGATGAACGATCATGGCGGGGCAGTGACTATGGTTCCTTAGCTCGTATTTGATGTACCGGAAAAATATTAGGCGATCGGGGTCCCGGAGTCCCGGGACCACTTGGTAGGCGTGGGCTATACCACACGAAAATATGGGAATCAGGCGAAATTCTAATTTTTTGGCCGTAAAACGCAAAATATGAGGAATGGTAATGGCGGGGCGGTAACTATGGTTCTTTAGGTCGTATTTCATGGCCCGGAAAATTTTTAGACGTTCGGGGTCCGGGGGCCCACGCACACTTGGAAGGCGAGAGTTATAGCACACGAAAATATGGGAATCGGGCGGAATTCTAGTTTTTTGGCCGTAAATCACAAAAAAATGAGGAACGGTCATGGCGGGGCTGTGACTATGGTTTCTTAGGTCGTATTTGATGGCCCAGAAAATTTTAGGCTATCGGGGTCCGGGGTGTCCTAGGACCACTTGGAAGGCGTGGGCTATTGCAAACGAAAATATGGGAATCGGGTGGAATTCTAGTTTTTTGGCTGTAAAATACAAAGAATGAGGAACGATCATGAAGGGATGGTGACTATGGTTCCTTAGGACGTATTTGATTGCCCGAAGAAAGTTTAGGCGATCCGAGTCCGGGGGGCCGGCCCACTCGGAAGGCATGGGCACACGCGAGTATATGGGAATCAGGCGGAATTCTAGTTTTTTGGCCAAAAAATGCCAAATATGAGGAACGATCAAGGCAGGGCGGTGACTACGGTTCCTTAAGTCTTTTTTATGGTACGGAAACATTTTAGGCGATCGGGGTCCGTGGGGCCCGGGACCAGTCGGAATGCGTGGGCTATATAGCACACGAAAATATGGGAATGGGGCGGAATTCTAGTTTTTTGGCTGAAAAATACAAAAAATGAGGAATAATCATGGCGGAGCAGTGACTATTGTTCTTTAGGTCGTATTTTATGGCCCTGAAAAATTTTAGGCGATCGGGGTCCGGGGGTCCCGGGACCACTTGGAAGGCGTGGGCTATAGCACACGAAAATATGGGAATCGGTCGGAATTCTAGTTTTTTTGTCGGGAAATGCAAAAAATAAGGAACGATCATGGCGGTGCGGTGACTATGGTTCCTTAGGTCGTATATGATGGCCCGAAAATATTTTAGGGGATCCGGGTCCAGGGGTCCTGGGACCACTTGGAAGGCGTGGGCTATAGCACACGAAAATTTGGGAAGCGGGCGGAATTCTAGTTTTTTTGCCGTAAAATGCAAAAAATGAGGAACGATCATGGCGGGGTGGTGACTATGGTTCCTTAAGTCTTATTTGATGGCCCGAAAAAATTAAAACGCAAAACAACGTGGAACGGTCATGGTAGGGCGGTATCTATGGTTCTCAAGGTCGTATTTGATGGCCCGAAATTTTTTTAAGCAATCCGCGTCCGGGGATCCTGGCCCACTCGTAATGTGTGGGCTATAGCACACGCAAATATGGGAATCGGACGGAATTCTAGTGTTTTGGCCGTAAAATGCAAAACATGAGGAAAGGTCATGGCGGGGTGGTGACTATGGTTCCTTAGGTCGTATTTAATGGCCCGAAATATTTTTAGGGAATCCAGTTCTGGGGGCCCCTACCCACTGGGGAGGCGTGGGCTATAGTAAACGAAAATATGGGAATCATGCAAACTTCTAGTTTTTTGGCCCAAAAAATCAAAATATGAGGAACGATCATGGCGGGGCAGTGACTATGGTTCCTTAGGTCGTATTTGATGGACCGGAAAAATTTTAGGCGATCCGGGTCCCGGAGTCCCGGGACCACTTGGAAGGCGTGGGCTATACCACACGAAAATATGGGAATCAGGCGAAATTCTAGTTTTTTGGCCGTAAAACGTAAAATATGAGGAATGGTAATGGCGGGGCGGTAACTATGGTTCTTTAGGTCGTATTTCATGGCCCGGAAAATTTTTAGACATTCGGGGTCCGGGGGCCCACGCACACTTGGAAGGCGTGGGCTATAGCACACGAAAATATGGGAATCAGGCGGAATTCTTGTTTTTTGGCCGTAAAATGCAAAATATGAGGAAAGGTCATGGCGGGGCGGTGACTATGGTTCCTTAGGTCGTATTTTATGGTCCGGAAAAATCTTAGACGATCGGGGTCCAGGGGTTCCGGGACCACTTGAAGGCGTGGGCTAGCACACGAAAATATGGGAATCGGGAATAATTCTAGTTTTTTGGCCGTAAAATGCAAAACATTAGGAAAGCTCGTGGCGGGGTCGGTGTCTATGGTTCCTTAGGTCGTATTGGATGGCCCGGAAAAATGTTAGGCGTTCTAGGTCCGAGGGTCCCGGGACCACTTGAAAGGCGTGGGCAAACGAAAATATGTGAATCGGACGGAATTATAGTTTTTTGGCCGAAAAATTCCAAAAAATGAGGAACGATCATGGCAGGGAGGTGACTATGGTTCCTTAGGTCTTATTTGATGGCCCAGAAAATTTTTAGGCGATCGGTGTCCGGAGGTCCCGGGACCACTTGGAAGGTGTGGGCTATATAGCACACGAAAATATGGGAATCACGCGGAAATCAATTGTTTTGGCCGTAAAATGTTAAAATTGAGGAACGATCATAGTGGGGCGGTGACTATGGTTTCTTAGGTCTTATTTGAGGGCCCGAAAAATTTTTAGGTGATCGGAGTCCGGGGGTCCCGGGACCACTTGGAATGCGCGGGCTATAGCACACGAAAATATGGGAATCAAGCGGAATTCTAGTTTTTTGCCGTAAATCACAAAAAAAATGAGGAACGGTCATGGCGGGGCTGTGACTATGTTTTCTTAGGTCGTATTTGATGGCCCAGAAAATTTTAGGCTATCGGGGTCCGGGGTGTCCCAGGACCACTTGGAAAGCGTGGGCTATTGCAAACGAAAATATGGGAATCGGGTGGAATTCTAGTTCTTTGGCCGTAAAATGCAAAGAATGAGGAACGATCATGACGGGACGGTGACTATGGTTCCTTAGGACGTATTTGATTGCTCGAAAAGTTTTTAGGCGATCCGAGTCCGGGGGGTTCGGCCCACTCGGAAGGCGTGGGCACACACGAAAATATGGGAATCGGGCGGAATTCTAGTTTTTTGGCCACAAAATGCCAAATATGAGGAACGATCAAGGCGGGGCGGTGACTATGGTTCCTTAAGTCTTCTTTTATGGTACGGAAAAATTTTAGGCGATCGGGATCCGTGGGGCCCGGGACCAGTCTGAATGCGTGGGCTATAGCAGACGAAAATATGGGAATGGGGCGGAATTCTAGTTTTTTGGCCGAAAAATACAAAAAATGAGGAATAATCATGGCGGAGTAGTGACTATTGTTCTTTAGGTCGTATTTTATGGCCTTGAAAAATTTTAGGCGATCGGGGTCCGGGGGTCCCGGGACCACTTGGAAGGCGTGGGCTATAGCACACGAAAATATGAGAATCGGGCGGAATTCTAATTTTTTTGCCGAGAAATGCAAAAAATGAGGAACGATCATGGCGGTGCGGTGACTATGGTTCCTTAGGTCGTATATGATGGCCCGAAAATTTTTTAGGGGATCGGGGTCCAAGGGTCCTGGGATCACTTGGAAGGCGTGGGCTATAGCATACGAAAATTTGGGAATCGGGCGGAATTCTACTTTTTTGGCCGTAAAATGTAAAAAATGAGGAACGATCATGGCGGGGTGGTGACTATGGTTCCTTAAGTCTTATTTGATGGCCCGAAAAAATTAAAACGCAAAACAACGTGGAACGGTCATTGTAGGGAGATATCTATGGTTCTCAAGGTCGTATTTGATGGCCCTAAAAAAATTTAAGCAATCCGCGTCCGGAGTTCCTGGCCCACTCGGAATGTGTGGGCTATAGCACACGCAAATATGGGAATCGGACGGAATTCTAGTGTTTTGGCCGTAAAATGCAAAACATGAGGAAAGGTCATGGCGGGGTGGTGACTATGGTTCCTTAGGTCGTATTTAATGGCCCGAAAGTTTTTTAGGGAATCCAGTTTCGGGGGCCCCTACCCACTGGGGAGGCGTGGGCTATAGTAAACGAAAATATGGGAATCATGCAAACTTCTAGTTTTTTGGCCCAAAAAAGCAAAATATGAGGAACGATCATGGCGGGGCGGTGACTATGGTTCCTTAGGTAGTATTTGATGGCCCGAAAAAATTTTAGGCGATGGGGGTCCCGGAGTCCCGGGACCACTTGGAAGGCGTGGGCTATAGCACACGAAAATATGGGAATCAGGCGAAATTCTAATTCTTTGGCCGTAAAATGCAAAATATGAGGAATGGTAATGGCGGGGCGGTAACTATGGTTATTTAGGTCGTATTTCATGGCCCGAAAAATTTTTAGACGTTCGGGGTCCGGGGGCCCACGCACACTTGGAAGGCGTGGGCTATAGCACACGAAAATATGGGAATCGGGCGGAATTCTAGTTTTTGGCCATAAAATGCAAAACATGAGGAAAGGTCATGGCGGGGCGGTGACTATGGTTCCTTAGGTCGTATTTTATGGTCCAGAAAAATCTTAGGCGATCGGGGTCCGGGGAGTTCTGGGACCACTTGAAGGCGTGGGCTAGCACACGAAAATATGGGAATCGGGCATAATTCTAGTTTTTTGGCCGTAAAATGCAAAACATGAGGAAAGCTCATGGCGGGGTCGGTGACTATGGTTCCTTAGGTCGTATTGGATGGCCCGGAAAAATGTTAGGCGTTCGGGGTCCGAGGGTCCCGGGACCACTTGAAAGGCGTGGGAAAACGAAAATATGGGAATCGGACGGAATTATAGTTTTTTGGCCAAAAAATTCAAAAAATGAGGAACGATCATGGCGGGGAGGTGACTATGGTTCCTTAGGTCTTATTTGATGGTCCAGAAAATTTATAGGCGATCGGTGTCCGGAGGTCCCGGGACCACTTGGAAGTTGTGGCCTATATAGCACACGAAAATATGGGAATCGGGCGGAAATCTATTGTTTTGGCCGTAAAATGTAAAAATTGAGGAACTATCATAGTGGGGCGGTGACTATGGTTCCTTAGGTCTTATTTGATGGCCCGAAAACTTTTTAGGTTATCGGAGTCCGGGGGTCCCGGGACCACTTGGAATGCGCGGGCTATAGCACACGAAAATATGGGAATCAAGCGGAATTCTAGTTTTTTGGTCGTAAATCACAAAAAATGAGGAACGGTCATGGCGGGGCTGTGACTATGGTTTCTTAAGTCGTATTTGATGGCCCAGAAAATTTTAGGCTATCGGGGTCCGGGGTGTCCCATGACCACTTGGAAGACGTGGGCTATTGCAAACGAAAATATGGGAATCGGGTGGAATTCTAGTTTTTTGGCCGTAAAATGCAAAGAATGAGGAACGATCATGACGGGACGGTGACTATGGTTCCTTAGGACGTATTTGATTGCCCGAAAATTTTTTAGGCGATCCGAGTCCGGGGGGCCGGCCGACTCGGAAGGCGTGGGCACAAACGAAAATATGGGAATCGGGCGGAATTCTAGTTTTTTGGCCAAAAAATGCCAAATATGAGGAACGATCAAGGCGGGGCGGTGACTATGGTTCCTTAAGTCTTTTTTTATGGTACGGAAAAATTTTAGGCGATCGGGGTCCGTGGGGCCCGGGACCAGTCGGAATGCGTGGGCGAATAGCACACGAAAATATGGGAATGGGGCGGAATTCTAGTTTTTTGGCCGAAAAATACAAAAAATGAGGAATAATCATGGCGGAGTAGTGACTATTGTTCTTTAGGTCGTATTTTATGGCCTTGAAAAATTTTAGGCGATCGGGGTCCGGGGGTCCCGGGACCACTTGGAAGGCGTGGGCTATAGCACACGAAAATATGAGAATCGGGCGGAATTCTAATTTTTTTGCCGAGAAATGCAAAAAATGAGGAACGATCATGGCGGTGCGGTGACTATGGTTCCTTAGGTCGTATATGATGGCCCGAAAATTTTTTAGGGGATCGGGGTCCAAGGGTCCTGGGATCACTTGGAAGGCGTGGGCTATAGCACACGAAAATTTGGGAATCGGGCGGAATTCTACTTTTTTGGCCGTAAAATGTAAAAAATGAGGAACGATCATGGCGGGGTGGTGACTATGGTTCCTTAAGTCTTATTTGATGGCCCGAAAAAATTAAAACGAAAAACAACGTGGAACGGTCATAGTAGGGCGGTATCTATGGTTCTCAAGGTCGTATTTGATGGCCCGAAAATCTTTTAAGCAATCCACGTCCGGGGTTCCTGGCCCACTCGGAATGTGTGGGCTATAGCACACGCAAATATGGGAATCGGACGGAATTCTAGTGTTTCGGCCATAAAATGCAAAACATGAGGAAAGGTCATGGCGGGGTGGTGACTATGGTTCCTTAGGTCGTATTTAATGGCCCGAATGGTTTTTAGGGAATCCAGTTCCGGGGGCCCCTACCCACTGGGGAGGCGTGGGCTATAGTACACAAAAAATGGGAATCATGCAAACTTCTAGTTTTTTGGCCCAAAAAAGCAAAATATGAGGAACGATCATGGCGGGGCGGTGACTATGGTTCCTTAGGTCGTATTTGATGGCCCGGAAAAATTTTAGGCGATCGGGGTCCCGGAGTTCCGGGACCACTTGGAAGGCGTGGGCTATAGCACACGAAAATATGGGAATCAGGCGAAATTCTAATTTTTTGGCTGTAAAACGCAAAAT